>NC_134827.1:81129564-81429564 GCF_004210375.1 Tachypleus tridentatus | reverse complement strand
GTCAGTAACCAATGATCGTTAGGAAAAGAATAGCTCTTACCTGATGGTAGGTACTAGCTGTCTTCCCGCTAATGGTTCACTGCTAAATTAAGGACGGCTTGTGCAGATGGTCCTCTTGTATCTTTGTAGCAAATTTCAAAGCCAAACCAAAAACCATCCACTGATAACTCTTGGGCTACTCTTGTACCAACAAATAGAATGATTGACCGTCATATTATAACGCCTCTGTAGCTGAAAGAGTGAGAATGTTCAGCGACGGGGATTCAAAACTACAACCCTCAGATTACGATTCGGGTACTTTAACTATGTCCTGTGTAACTTTACATTAAGCAGTATTTTAAAGGAACTCTAGACAGCAGTTGTGATTAGATCAATTATTTCCGTTAAGTTTTTACAAGAAGTGATAGATTTTTAATAATCACGTTCTGTCACTGATTATGGAGTCTTTTCAAAAAAGTACTTTATTACTTGCGGGTTGTAGCATCTCTTTAAATAATCTAAAGTTACAGTTATGTTGAATAATATTTATTTTGTAGTTAAGTGCAAAGTTCCACAATGAGCTGTTTGCTTTATGTGTGCTATAGGAATCAAACCCTAAAATTTTATTTAGCCCTGAGCCAACAAAGAGTGTATAGATTAATTTTAAACTTTAAATTTCTCTGGTACACTATAACAGTGATGTGCATTAAAACGTAAAAGTGTAAAAAGTTCGTTCATATTAGCTCTTCAGTGGCATAGCGGCATGTTTGCGGACTTACAATACTAGAAATGGGGTTACAATACCCGTGATGGGCAGATCACAGATATTCCATTGTGTGGGTTTCTACTTAACTTTCAATAAACAAACCATCGTGTTGATATTAATTTATAAACTACAATTGAAACCGATTGATAAGAAAAAGTGTATTTCGAGTATATAATGCATCTTGATTATCGCTGCTGGCAGAGGCGTCACTAGGCACACATAAACCTTGCCCCGAATCTCCAAATGGTGTCTTGAAAAATCAAAATAGAAACCCATGGTCAATATTATGCTGAAGTGCCGAGAAATTTTACGCCTGTGAATCCTAGTTGTTGGTGAGTGTTTAGTCTTAACATCATATCTCACACCATCAGTCGTTCAACAACAACCAAATTCTTAGTTCATTAGTCAAAACGAATCCTGCATGAAACACAAAACACATTAATTCAAAAGGATAGTAGTAATTAAATCAATTGTTTAAAACTTTCTGTAATTAGTTAGGGAAAACAATGTTTCTAGCCTTGATGTTGCCCACCCACCTCATATTTTAAATTTCTCACGGGTGTTTAAAGTGAAGCTTCTCTTGAATTGTAAGCGGTGTTGGTAAACACTTCTTCTTTACTAATATTGAGTAAATTGTATTAAAACTATTTGGACTCTTACCTCCACATTAAAAGTCCATGTCACGACGTTCAAGTACGCTTTATCTGACGATCGCGTCAGAGGTAAGACAAACCAATGCGTAAGAATGCAGTTATTTTCTAGGTTACATAATATTTTTTGTCTTTTTAATGGGCCAGTCGTCGCCATTTTGGTTCGCGTCTTGTAGCTACCTTCTCTCCAATACAGACGATTAACGCAGATAATGATTGTAGCTCTACGCTAATATCCGAAACAAACTTTTTGCATATCTATTTATTTAACGTTCATTTATGAAAAAAGGAGTTGATGTCATGACGCCAAATTATGCTCTATCTGAAGACCACGTACTTCAAAATTGTCTTGTAGCATAGTTTCTAGTATAAGAAGTCCCAACCACTGAAACCATTATAAAAAGTTTCCATTAACAAAAGTGGCAATCTGGCAAGCCTGCAAGATAGTTTTAAAACTTTATGTCCAAGACCCCCAACCCATTGATACACATCCCAAGCAACCAATTAGTAACCCTTATAGAATTCACTACCATCAAAATGAACTTTATGTTCAATAACCAAAACTACTTACAAATAAGTGGCCAAAGTATGGGGAATCCTGTATCATCAGTTCTAGCCAACATTTTTATGACACAGATTGAATCACAAGCGATTAACTCAGACTTGCACCCATCACTATATTGGTACAGGTATGTTGATGATACAATTGCTGGATTCACATCTACAGAACACACAGTTAGTTTCTTTGAACCACGTTAACTTTATACATCACAATATTAAGTTCACTTGTGAACAGGAAAAAAAACTAACTAAATATCATTTCTTAACCTCAAGATCACAAGAACCGATACACAGTATAAAACAGAAATCTACAGAAAAATCACCCATACTGGACTATATATTTCCTACGACTCAGCACATGAAACAAAACAAAAACTCAGCATATTAAGAAACCAAATAAACGCAGCTACAAAGCAATGATCACCCGATAAAATTAACGATGAAATAAACAAAATAAAACAACACTTCATCAACATCAACAAATTTCCTCTAAAAGCCGTGGAAAAAATTATACGCACACAATTAGACCAACAGCAAACAAACAATAATAAGTCCCAACATACAACAAAGTACGAAACCTTGTACTGCTGCATTCCTTATGTTTCCAACATCAGCGAAAAAATAACCAACATTTGGAAAAAACTTGTAACAAAACACAACATTCCAGTAAACACCAAATTTATTCAAAAACCCGGTACAAAACTAAAGTCCATACTATGTAAAAACTACACTGACAAACAAAAAACCAACATCATTTATAAAATACAATGTGACAACTGCCACGATTTCTCTATTGGAGAAACAAGCAAAAAAATTGAAACCAGATTTGAAGAATATAACGAAAAAACACTTGACACATTTTTACACGTTTACAACATGTGATAAACAGGTAAAAATGAAAAATGTAACTATTACTATTAGATAATTATTTGTTTATTGTTTATCGCTGCACAGTAGACTACGTTGTCCACTTTGAAGGAATCAAATTCCAAAATTTTGCGTTAAGCCACCTTGGGACGTTGATATAATTAATTACTTAAACCACAGATGTTACGATAAATTAAAGCTGAGTAGAAACTCTTAAAGATCTAATGGTGCAAATATTCCAAGTCATAAAACTAACTTAAAACTCCTTTTTCTTAATATGAAGAGCTTTCTTTCCCTTAGGGGTCTGGCATAGCCAGGTTGTTAAAGCACTCGATTCATAATCTGAGGGTCGCGGGTTCGAATCCCCGTCCCACCAAACATGCTCGCCCTTTCAGCCGTGGGGGCGTTATAATGTCACGATCAATCCCACTACTCATTGGTAAAAGATTAGCTCAAGAGTTGGCGGTGGGTGGTGATGATTAGCTGCCTTCCCTCTAATCTTACACTGCTAAATTAGGGACGGCTAGCACAGATAGCCTTCGTGTAGCTTTGCGCGAAATTTAAAAAACAAACAAACAATTCTTTCCCTTGGAGAACTGCAGGAGATAGTGATGCCCAACAGTTACACAGCTTGACATGATGGATGAACTTTTTAATAGGCTAAAAGAACACAGAATTGGAAAAACGAATTTGCATATATACCCCAATATAAAAAGCGATTAAATGTTATCACTTATAACGCAATAAAAGGATTTAAATAGTTTTTTTTTCTTTTACGATAATCACCTTCATTCTGGAAATTATTTTACTGTTTTGGATTGTAAAATATTGCAAAATGATTTGCTCTCGACAAAACTGATCCATAATTATCAGATCTTGCGTCATTCATTTTATCTAAACTACAATGTTTTATCGTACTGGACTAATGCTACTTCAATTTTCGAAGCTTTGACAACTATGTTATGTTGAGGAATTTAATTAAAAAGTGCATTTTAGGACACTTTTATTGGCTAAATAGAATACACTTCCAGCATTGGTTTCAGCATTAGGGTTACGAAAGGTGATTTGAAGTTCTAAAATGACTGAAATTCATGAGTGAATCACGAGCTTAACAACCAAGTATAAGAAGCATAGAAGTTTCCAAATAACACACAAAGATATTCAGGAACCATTTAGAACCACCTTGGTAGATGTTGTGCAGCAAGTCGAGTGCAATATTATGTCTGTAGCTACTCTTTCAAAGTGTTCCTGTCTACTTATCCTACTGCTAACTATAGTGATGCTTTTACCTTCCTTCCCGAATTGCAGGTGAAGTCGTTCGTATCTCAGTTGAAAGCTAAACATAAACAGGTGATAGCTGAAGCATAACATGTTGGGAATTACTTAATTAGTGATGCTGAGAATGAGCTTTATTAATACATACTGAATTTACTTCCAGCAGGTAGTACCTGCTAGTACGCAGACTTGATACTGTATTTCACTTAAAACATTATCCGTTAACAACCTGTCTCGAAAATACACAACCAAAACCATCATCATATGAAGGTTTTGTATTTAACTTTAAAATTTAACAAATTGTAGTCCAAAGACACTGCTTAGCTCCCTAGAGACGTGTTAAACAGTTTGATCAATGAATAAACTAGAAGCTTTTACTGGTCCTTAACACGTTCAGTACCATTAGTGGTACTGCTTAGCTCCCTAGACGCGTGTTAAACAGTTTGATCAATGAATAAACTAGAAGCTTTTACCGGTCCTTAACACGTTCAGTACCATTAGTGGTACTGCTTAGCTCCCTAGAGACGTGTTAAACAGTTTGCTCAATGAATAAACTAGAAGCTTTTACTGGTCCTTAACACGTTCAGTACCATTAGTGGTACTGCTTAGCTCCCTAGAGACGTGTTAAACAGTTTGCTCAATGAATAAACTAGAAGCTTTTACTGGTCCTTAACACGTTCAGTACCATTAGTGGTACTGCTTAGCTCCCTAGAGACGTGTTAAACAGTTTGATCAATGAATAAACTAGAAGCTTTTACTGGTCTTTAACACGTTCACTACCATTAGTGGTACTAATAATTCCCACCCTTGTTCCAACCAAACATTTATCTATTTTTCCTTAATTTCAGTGTTTAATACTTATATGGGCAACTATAATATGTTTAACTAGCTCATTGAAGCTACTCGTAATATGTATCCCACTATTGTGTCACGTGGACCGTAACTAAAAGTCGGTTGTAGATGGCAGCTAACGTGTTAAACCGACATTTGATGGCTCCATCTTGTAGATACAAATATTGCAAACTGTGGTGTTTCTTTGAAATGCTGCACACGCAGGCAAAGTTCAACATTTACTAGAAAAAAAGTATTTATAAAACTGATGTCAGAGTGTATTTCATATGCAGAACATTCTACGCTGAATCATCGGGTACTAAGGACGGGTGTTTTTGCTTATTGTGGCAAAATTTCATTAATAAAGTTAAAATAATGAAGTTTCTGTCTAAAGCTTTCCTCGCGATTGAAAGTTTAATTTAGTAGAGATAACTAAGAATGATATAGTATTGTGCAAATTGATTTAGTAAATGGGTAATTGATTACTTAATCTTGTTTCTTCAACAATAATCTCGTCCCCAGATCAAAAATACGGTCAGTTTTACCCAAGATTATCACTTCCCTAAATCTTGACAGTTTTTTGTAAATAAACATTTTAATATCGGAAGTGAGTATTCTATGTTAATATCTTTCAGTTATTTAAGAACTGCGAACAATTTTACCATGATATCGTGCAAGCAAACTCTAGAAGAAAAAAATCTGCCATGGTAATCACTCTTAAATAACGACCATATCCTTATCTTAATCCTCAAGTCCCCTCAATGGCACAGCTGTATGTCTGCTGACTTACAATCTGAGAAACTGGGTTTCGATACCCGTGGCGGGCAAAACACGGATAGCCCTTTGTATAGCTTTGTGCTTAATTACAAACTTAACTCTCAAACTACCGTTAATTGTTTCGCTTTAATAGAAACGTAACATCATTTTACGAAAAATAGATGTACTACTTTTATTCTAGTAAGTTCTGAAAGGACCTATATTGATTATTCAACACTATGCACTAGGAAGATGTTTTTGTGTTTTTTTTTCATCGGGGTGGGGAAAGCACACACACTCACCTCCTATAATCGAGTAGACTAACAGCCACCAAGGAGCGTGGCTCTCTTACATCATTTTTCTCCCCCTCCCCTCTGAAACACGGGATTTTATGAAAATATTAGGAGCTCAAAAATATGCTGTTTTCCTGTCATCTTGTTACTTTGCCATTGCAACAACACACGAGTACAATCTCTTTGAAACGAAAATAAGGTAGTGGTAAATATCATGCTACAAGAGTTATCAGCCTGTATATAATATATCGACAGTGAATACAGTTTTTGTAATTGTTACCCAAGAAGAGTTATCCTGAACTGTATCTGGGTTAATATTTTTCTGGCCACTCCATTTATAGATTAAAATTTATATTAACTGCTACAGCTGACAAACAGCCTCATAGTGAAATATGTCTTGGGGTAACATTGTCCTAGCTGCCATTTTTGAACACTGGTGTTAATAAGAATGTTAAAACTTGCGTAGTAATATCATACTGAACCATGTTTAGGAATTAACATTAGTAGTAATATCATACTGAACCATGCTTAGGAATTAACATTAGTTTCACTGCTCTGTCATCACTTTTTAAATTAACATTTTCACTGCCACAACGTTGTATACAAACTTTCAAAATGCCGAAAGAAGAAAACTTACACGATATCAAAAGAATTGCAGCCATGACATGAACTCTCATCTAGTATGTGTGAAAAAAACAAAACTGTCCAAAGTTCAACTTTCTTTTGTTACATGTTCTTGACCGAGTAAAATGGCACAGCAATATTTCTGCAGACTTGTAACGCTAGAAACCGGGTTTTGATGCCCGTGGTGGGCAGATCACAGATAGCCCATTGTGTAGCTTTATGGTTAATTCCAAACAATCAATCAATAAAGTGGTACGTAAGTGAGGTAGTTGGACCAATTATACGATACGAATAAGAACACGAATAAAAGAAGAATTTTACATTGTGTTTTACCTAACTAACTGCTACCTGATTATAGATGAGACAGTAACCACAGTGCTACCGCTGAAACTAACGTAAGACACTGTGTAATACTAAAGGTTTACAAAATAGAACGAATATGATACTAAGTTAAAGGTCCTGATGATGTTACATGGAAGCCGTAATAGCTGACGTACTTAGGGATTTATTTAAAAAAAAAAACTTTCTTTTTTATGCCATTCAACAAGTGCTTGTGATTATTACTTTTTATTGTGCTGAAATTTAATTAATTTATATTCATTTGAATTTAATTCTATAACGTATCAGTGCGTTTCTTCATAATTTTTCTCGTAAAACTACACAAGAATTATTCGAACATACCCATGGTTAACTTTGAACCGACAGATTGGAGGAAAGACAGTCAATGAACATACCCAGCAAGGGTTAACCTTTAAACTACCCTTATGTAACCGAATATTAGGATTTCGTCGCCACTTTTATTGCGCACTCGTGGGCCCCAAATTGCTGAATGTATTTTATCGGAATGGAAAAACGTACCGTGAATTATCGGATTTCACTGTCCAGCATGGGATTTGCATTCTAACACGCTAACCACGAGAAAACGTTTAGCCCTCTATCAGTTTAATCAGTTATCACCACGAGTTTATCGTCTTTCTCTATGTTAAGCAACGTGTGAAATATTGTATTTTAAAAATTTCTCGGATTCGTTTTATTGATAACGTCTGTATTCCGATATAAATAGCCACATGTGTTTGTATTTTGAAACACATCTTATCACGATATATATACTTTACATAATAGTTTAAGTACTTCACTGATTTCACTTTTTCGGTTATTCTTGATTTGTGTACTTGATTAGTTCGGTTTGTTTTGAATTTTATATGAAACTACACGAGGGCTATCAGCGCTAGCCGTCTCTAATTTAGCAGTGTAAGACTAGAGGGAAGGCAGCTAGTCATCACCACCCACCGCCAACTATCGGGCTGTTTACTCTTTTATCAATAGATATTGGGATTGACCGTAAATTTTGACTCATGCCCTGATGAAAGGGCTAACATGTTCGCTGCTAGGGATTCGAACCCGTGACTCATATATTGCGAGTCGAGCGTCCTAACTATCCCGTCGTTTGTTGGTAGGTAAGCACGAAACTATACAATGGGCCATCTGTGCTGTGCCCATCACGGGTATCGAAAACCGGTTTCTGTTGTTATAAGGAAAGGGCAATATGGTTTTGCCCTTGAAGATGAGAAACTGTTAGGAAATATAAAATATGAATCGAACTTCTTAGACCTATGTTCTCTGTCCTAAAGAAATGAACTTCAGTTACGTTCAATAGACTTACAGAACTAATCATATGTTGTCGCTAAATTAAGTTTCCCGAAGCACTTGCAGCTAGACTAAAAAACAACTGTTTTTCCAGTAGAAGTCACTCTTGATGTAGTAATGCGATTACTAATGAGTGTTTAGTAAATAACACCCTATTCCTACCACCACGTTATCGCACAAATCCTATTTTCTGAGAAATAATGCGGCTGGCTTAGTGTCAGAAATAAACTCAAAATCAAACATTGATGCGGCTCGTGCGTTCAGAGGAGAGTGTCCGTCCACCTGTCCACACATCATATGTTTTATTTGAAGCTATAACATAACAAAGGTTATATTCATCCATCCATACATACGTTTCTATAATGATTTATCTACACTTCATGTAATGTGATAAGCCTAAATAAACTAGCATAAAGTTATTTTTTGTCAGAAGTCTATAAAAAATAAATTGAAACACTTCATGCCAATGAAAATTTCCAATATAGTGGATCAGAGGTAAGTCTGGGGTTTTATCACTTTAAAATTCGAGTTTTGATACCCGTTGTGATAAGTTGTGTAGCTTCACAATTAGCAAGAATCGAACTATTAAAAAGTTTAGGAAATAAGAACGAAAATCGGCTCAGAAAGATTACCAATAATATAATAATAATAATAATAATATAGCAAAGTGGAAATACTCGGCAAACGAAAGTAATTTGGCGTTATTACGATTTTCAAAATTATACGAAAACTGGAAAAACCAGCTAAGAAAAAAAAGAAGATACTTTTAAGTTAGTAGGTGTTCGCCCTTTAAGCAGTGGTGACGCATTATAATAATGCGGTCAACCACACTATTCGATTAAAGTAGTCCGAAACTAAACTCTTGAGAAGTAGGGACAGCTAGCGCAGATAACATTTGTCGTCGAACTTTGCGCGAAACCTAACAAACAAACAATGTAATCAGAATATAGTAGTAAAGTATGATAGAATGTCTAGATTCCATGTGAATGCTCTGTATAGTTTCTGTGTGGAGTGGAGTAGTTAGCTTGAATCAGGTTTCCTGTACTTGTCCTATTTGTTTCTTGAATTCCGCGCAAAGCTACACAAGAACTATTTGCGCTAATCATCCCTAAGTCGAAGTGATATAGTAAGGAGAAGACAGCCAGACATCCAAATACAACGCCCTTACAATTCCGTACCCGTTTATATTCTCGTCCCTAAGACATGTGTTCGGCAACGGCCACTTGCAATCTTTGTCTTTCTTAATCTGAAGATGACCTAGAAAGGTCAAAACGTTGTTCTTTCCTTATTAATAAAAGTGTTAATACCCATACCAGCCATTCTGAGAAACATTTTTATTTCAAGTGGGTTTCTCGTCATCAAGAAGACAGCCAGTCAACACCACCCATGGCTAATTCTTGGGATACTCTGCTACTAACGGATAGCGAGACTAATCGTAACACACGACTTAGAGCGCGAGTATGTTTAGTAATGGTACTCGAACCTACGACATGCAGATTGTAAGTCAAGTGCCCTAACCACCAGGCCATACCAAACTTTGTATTAAAATTGGGACTTTATATGAACTAAAACAAACACGCTATGCTTGTAAAACTTATAATTAACTTGTAATTTATTGACTTTATTTTTTAATTCCGGAAGACTTATGCTAAGAGTTATTACCCACGTAAGACTTTCAAACATATACTAAGATTCACACAGAAAATTTAGTTTTTAAGTGTTAACACCTCTTTTATTGGTTAATCTGTTTTAGCTGTACAAAATTCACCATAACTTTACAGCTTCATTAATACTTTCTAACCGCGGAAAATATTTGTTAAACATGCAATGTTTACACTACGAGGGCTGTTCAAAAAATACGCGGACTGACGTCATAAAACAAAATGTACTTTATTTAGAAGTTACAGGTCTTGGACCCCTTCAAAGTACTCTCCTCCCCAACGCACACACTTTTCCCAACGGTGTTTCCACTTGTTGAAACAGTCCTGGTACGCTTCTTTTGTAATGTCCTCCAGCTCCTTCGTCGCATTTGCCTTAATCTCGGGAATCGTCTCAAATCTTCTTCCTTTCAAGGGTCTTTTGCGTTTGGGGAACAAGAAATAATCGCAAGGAGCAAGGTCAGGTGAGTAGGGGGGGGTGGGGAAGAACAGTGGTCAAGTGTTTGGCCAAAAACTCACGAGTTCTGAGGGCTGAATTTCGCAGCAACGCGGTGCATCTTCAATTTTTCGGTCAAAATCTCGTAACAAGATCCAACTGATATTCCACATTCTTCAGCAAGCTCCCTGACAGTCAGATGTCAATTTGCTCGCACCAGGGTGTTGATTGTCGACGTGTGGGTCGTCAGTTGACGTGGAAGAACGTCCAGGACGCTCATCATCTTCAATGGACTGTCGACCATCCTTAAAACGTTCATGCCACTTGAAACATGCCGTACGATTCATAGCAACATCACCATAAGCCGTGTTAAGCATAGCAAAAGTTTCAGTCGCAGATTTTCCAAGTTTAACACAAAATTTCACAGCAAGTCGTTGCTCCTTCAGGTCATTCATTCTGAAATCCGCCAAACGAAAAAATCGCACTTCACTTAAAACCGCGTAGCTAATACACAAATGAAGATATCTGCAATCGGGAAATGGCGTCGTAATCAGCTGATCTGTGCGAACCTAGCGACACCAAGCGGATTCCCCTGGAACCAACTGGAGCCGCGCAATTCAAACAGTCCGCGTATTTTTTGAACAGCCCTCGTATGTCATTCTTTATATTACTTCTGTGGTGTTCTGTAGTACAACAATAGCAATCATAAAAATTGCACACCCTCATCCTACCGCTCCTTTTCGAGATTGCGTGTACGTTTATTATTTGCTCCCCAGTGGCTCAGCGGTATGTCTGCGGACTTACAACGCTAAAAATCGGGTTTCGATGCCCGTGGTGAGCATAGCATAGATAGCCCATTGTGTAGCTTTGTGCTCAATTCAAAACAACAACAAGAACGTTTATCATTGTATAACTTCAAACTATACCTTCGAAAACTCGAGAAATCATTCTCAGATCCAGAATGATAAACGATCTAGATCATTATTTGGACTGTGATGATGAGTCTCGACCTTAATATATCCTTTAGTACAAACCCGATCACATTTTACAGAATTATTAACCCAAAAATCGCTAAAATGCTCTATTTACCCTTTATATAAAAAAAAATACTCTAAAGTGATCCAGAATTCGGATCCGAATCAAATTTCAGGAGGACTGTCCCATTCTAACTTCCCATCTTCCGTATATATCTATCTATTATTGTATTATTTTCGAGATACGCGTCCGAAACCAGAGACAGACTGATATACACACACACGGACCTCATTGGAATACCCCTAGGTAGAAATCACTGGTGATGTTGTATTGGGACATCCAGCTTAGAACGTATACAGTATTAGTTATTTGACGGTTTTAGATTTTTTTTTTAAGTATGCAGTTTCAGAAGACTATATGCTTGGTTCGCCAATTATTCTGAATGATAATAAAGTTAACTTAAAAAACAGTAATAATAGAATAAAGAATCGGGGTAAGGAATTAAAATAAAAAATAGTGTTAGAAATAAAAATAAATTATAGTGCTATTAATATTTACCCTAAATATGATTGATGATATGTACAGTTCATCTGGTTCACACTCTAATAATCGTTTGTTTACAATAACGGATGATATAGATAACGCCTAGACAACCGCTATATCTGTCATATCCCAGCTGACCTTAGGAGCCATGATATTGGTCAAAACGTCTCATTGCCATTTTCTTAGCCTTCCCTCAAACGATTTAAAAATTAAATTACTTCTATAGTGAGATTAGATAAATGATGCTATATAATGGTCTTCTCTAGAGAAATAACGTGGTAACTATTACTTAATAGTTTTACGGAAGTAACACAGTGGTTGCAAGTTAATGTTTTTTGTTGTTATATTATGATCGTTATATCGTTGTCTCCAAATAGAACTCATGGTTCATGGTGGTCTTCTATAGGAACTTTGTATAATGGTTAATACACGTTTGTTCATTGGGAAGCCACACAGTCTTGTCTCTGTATGACAGCCTTTCTTTTTTTAAGAAAAAACCATACGGAGCTGATTCATAGTGGTGGTTATATGGTAACCTTCTGTAGGGAGGTTATCCAATGGCTAATGCATGGTGGCCTTCTGTGTAGGAGTCACACAGTGGCCGATGCATGGTGGTCTTCTGTGTAGGAGTTACACAGTGGGCGGTAGCATGAGTGTCCGTTGGATATATTATACATGGGTAGAGGGGCAATAGCTAGGGTAACACGTTTTTTTTATTTTTTGAACTCCGATTAGATAATTCTAGTGGCCAGTGCCCCTTGTCTTCCATCTACGAACTCCCATGGATGGTGGTCATTTCTTGGGAAGTAATTTGGACAAATACTCGTATACTTAGTTTTTCAAGAACCTACACTATGACTTGTTCATTTAGTCTTGTTTGGATTTCATGCGAAGCTACACAGAGGTTTATGTACGCTAGTTAACCCTAATGTTAAGCTCGTTCATTAGAGGAAGAGACCCAGTCATTAACAACACCCATTGCCAACCCTTTTACTACAAACAAAGTTATTTTTTTAAGCAACGAGATGCGAATAAAGGGGCGTCATCTTCACAGTCCACCTGCGGCTCCAGAATATTCAGTTGTCTCAATTTTTGTGTACTGGTTCGTACATTTTGAGTAAGAAAGAAAAGTATAAGTCCATTGCTTACATCGTACACCATGTTTCAAAAGTTAGCTGTTCCAGAGAAGCACATCATTTCTTCTTAATTTTCACCTATTTAATATACGGTAGCACAGGTGAGTAGTGCGTGGGCATATCACACAAAATGATCCTGGAGTAACGAGTTTTGTAAACCTCACATTGTTCTCAAATGAGACTTGAATATTATGTTAAGTAACCGAACCACGCTTTGCGTTTTAAATCATTTATTTACCAATATCTAAATATGCGCACAGTTCTGTTAAGCCAAAATATATAAGCAAGTGTTAGAGTAATGAACGTGATATGTAGTTTTTAATGCCACACTAAAGATTTGTGTTACGTAGAACTATTTTTCCTTATGCAAAGCTACAGGTTACCTGAACAAATAATTATGTGATACAGTGCCGCGTACACAAATACATCTACCCACTTTATGAATGTATTCCATTCCTATAACTCAACTTCAGCTGTTTGTGTGTGTGTCAGATGCAAATAAGTTCTCAGTTATAGAAATCTAACTTAAGTGTATATAAAGACAGTCTTCTGACAGTTGAACAAGGTAATAACCATATACTGTTATTGTTAACCTTAATTACTTCATATCAGTGAACTGTTTGCCCTTGTAACTCAAGAAGCTGAGAGAGGTACATGCATGGGCGTTTTTATGGGCGGAAAAAGGAGAAACGTATATCTTTCTTTATTCATTCAACATGCACATAGTATGTTACTTTATTCCCTTCTCCCCCGAGTAAATACTGTTCCCTAAGAATGGTGTAATGATAATTTAATTAATTATAAAAGACAGACTAATAAGTATTCTCAGAAATGTCAGCTATGGTAAAGTACTTCAGAACGTAGGTATTATAAACACTGTTCAAATCTAACATTTGAAACCATACTTTAGATGATCTTTGTTCAAGTCTTGTTGTTGCAAAAGCGCCCTCTGAACTTTCAGGCCGTATGTATGTTAAAAACTAGTGATCATATTCTGCTATCCGATCAGAAAATAGTAGCCCAAAAATCAGTTGTCAGTATTGTCCAGCAGCCCTCCTTTTTAGCTCATAAGAGAATTTCAGAAACAAACGCAGATGCTTTAGAGATAATAAGAACTGTTCTACCGTGTTAATGTTAATAATTGTTATAACTCTGTGTTCTCAAAAGCCAAAAAGATGTTTTTTATGAACAGGGACAGAAGAAGTGGTATATCTGACTCCAGACTAGCTGAAATAGAAACAAGACTGGCATTAAGAGAACCAGTGGCCTATGGCATTTTTGATCCAGTTAAAATGTAAGTTGTGAAAATTAAAATTAAAGAATGAAAGACGAAACGTACGAATTGCATGCTTTTAAATACAGTAAAGTATAGTGTGCATTTATTGTAGAAATTATTGGAATTAACTTTTTTCTCTAATGAAAAACATTATGAATAAGTAACAGTGATATGCAAATTAAAATTAAACAACAAAGATCTAAACGTTTTCTGACGAGTAATTTTGACTTTCAGGATGTTTTCGTTATCACGTAGTTTGTTATACTAGTTATAGTTTAAACTCTCAGAGTGTACTGGCAATCTTTAAATTAATTAGTAATTTCTCTTATAAATATCCTTTCTTTTAACATTTCCTCAAAGGTAAACGTAAAATAGACATGTACTAACACAGTTTTATTACCGCTATACTATAGATTTACTTTAGAAATATAAATATCATTTCGTTGTCTTTGCTTATTTTCATTAGCTATTTCAGAAACTTCTAAAAAGTTCCCTGTGTCATACTGTTACATATAATAGTTTTGGTATTTAGCGTTTTAAATCTCACACAACAATTTAGAAATCCTAAAGCTCCATAAATTTTAACTGCTGTACAGTGGATGAAAGCATTAAGCAATGCCCACCAACGACATAACTCTTCAGTGAATAGCTGAATCTACTCTCATGATACAAATACTCCCATAACTGGAAATACGGAACGTATTCAGTAGTTCGGATCTTGGACCTTTTGGTTAACCACTAGGTCATTTAAGGGGTTAAAATATCGAAAACTTTACTTCAGCGTCATGGAAATTATGTCGTGTGGACAACTCCAAGTGTCGTACAATATATGTATATAGTAGAATCATTGAACATTTAATTCAATGTTAAAAATAAAATGTTATTAATTTAACTGTACTGAATATTCGAAACGTAGGTGCAGTATATTGAAATGTATACATACATTTGTTTGTTTCCAGAGGAAAGCGAACTTTCCGTCGCTTCCAACAACCACCACCAGGTGCTTCCAATAATGCTGATCTTGTTTATGCTTGGCTTATCATGGAAAACGCCGATTCTTTGAAAGAACCGATTGATGTAGTGAATTATCCGTATTAAAGAAGTTAGTAATCGAATATATGTTTGCCTATTAAGGTTTTACAATGCTATGCAGAAATATACCAGTGAGTCGTCTTTAGAATAATCTATAAGCATAATAGTTGTTTTGTATATTCATTGTTTCAATTTCAAGTTAACATTTCAGGTGATATAAAACAACATATGCAACAAATATAAAAGTCATAAATTGAATAGGTAAATACGAACAAACTCGATAGTCTTGACGGCTAAGCCCTAACGAATGTCTGTGATACATTTCTGTTCTCGCTTACGGTCTAACATTGCGTCCTATATTTACAACTATGAAATAATTAGATATTTTCGTTAAGATTGTAATTAAACACAAAGCCAACCCATGGGCTATCTGTGCGCTGCCCACTAGGATATCAGAATAGTGTTATAACAAGCATACTTTGGGTATAAAGAACATGTTTTTGTAAGGTCGACCCAATCGCTGTATCATGTAATTTGGTTATGACTTTACCACAGTTAGTCAAAGAAATGTAGCCACTTATTCGAAGGTTGTTTGCTTTTTACTGATTTGCTGCCCCCCCGCTAGTACAGCAGTATGTCTACGGATTTACAACGCTAAAATCAGGGGTTCAATTCCCCTCGGTGGGCTCAGCAGATAGCCCAATGTGGCTTTGCTATAAGAAAACACACACACACACACACATACTGATTTGCTATTTTTTCAACCATGTGACTGTGGAATGAAAACATTACCGTATAATGAGATAATTAGGGCAAATAAATTAGAGACCAATGATTAGGAGCATAAATAACTAAAAGGATCACCAGAGTCAGTTCCAAAACTGTGCAGCCTATACATGTTCTAGGAGAAGTAATTATAATTTACTAATGGTATGGTTTGTTGTTGTTTTTTCTCTCGATAAATGCATAACATTTGAACTGCTCTCTATGGTAATTATTTTCTGGTCAGTTGAAATAAGGCCCGGCAGAGTCAGGCGATTAGGGGGTTTCGGGTTCGAATCCCATTCCCACTAAATATACCCGTCCTTTCAGCCGTGTGAACGTTATAATGTGACGTTCAATCCCACTATTCCTTGAGAAAAGTGTAGCCCAAGAGTTGGCGGTAGGTGGTGACGACTAGTTACCTTCCCTCTAGTCTTACAATGCTAAATTGGGGACGGCTAGCACAGATAGCTCTAGTGTAGCTTTGCGTGAAATTCAAAACAAACAAAGTTGAAATACAATTCTTAATTTTATACCTCGTTCGCTAAGACGGTCGAACAGCCAACGATTGTAAACAAAATGGTAAAAGTAATCTATAATAAATGCATTCTTTCAATCCATACGTCAAAGAGACATGAACTTTAATACTGTATAGAAATGTCATAAATCACCGAGTTCGACAAACAAACAAAGCTCCTCTAGCGTATACTTTAACTCGAGTTTTTCCATTAGTTTTATTTCTTAAAAATTCCACATTGGAAACAACGTTAATTAAGTCTTTCTGTTATTGTTTGCTTAATTATAGTACCTAGACAAAGGAATGGCTTGGAATAAAAACTATACATACACTGCTGGCCAAAATCTTAATTCTAATGAACATAAAAAAAAAAAAACTTGCATTTTGCGTTGTTAGACTCAACCACTTATTTGAGTAGATTTTCCAAAGATGAAAATAAGGAAAATAAAATAAAAAATTTTTTTCGCATTTAATAGCGAAAATGTAAACACTATGAAATTAGACTAAATACCAACTGGTCAAAAGTTTAAGACCATACCAAAAAGAAGTCCTAATCATGGTAGAAAATGCCCAACAAGAGATCTCAGAAGTGAGTTGCACGGCCGTCACTGCGAATAACTTCAAACATTCGCTTTGGCATAGTCGATATAAGCGTTTGCAGAAGGCTGGGTGGAATGTTATTTATTCTAAGTGGTGAAGATGGCTTTACGAAGATAATGCAGTGTTTGGAATTGACGTCCATTTCCATAGACTTCCCTTGCCATCCGCCCTCAAACATTTTCAATGGGGTTCAGTTCGGGCGAACACGCTGGATGGTCCAAAAAAAAAACGTTATTCGCCATGAAAAAGTCCTTTGTCCTGCGGGCATTGTGGATTGCAGCATTTTCCTGCTGAAAGATCTAGTCATTTCCACACAAGTGAGGGCCTACAGTCAGTAAGAATGCTCTCTCCAACATGCCAATATAGCCAGCTGCTGTTTGACGCCCCTGTATAACCTGAAGCTCCACTGTTCCATGGAAGGAGAAAGCACCCCAGATCATGATGGAATCTCCTCCACAGTGTTGTGTAGAAAATGTCTCCGGTGGAATACCCTTATCGTGCCAGTAACGTTGGAAGACATCTGGACCTTCCAAGTTAAAACTTTTCTCATGCAGAGAACAAAACCTTCCATTTTTCTACATCCCATGTTTGGTGCTTCTCAACAAAGTTTAACAGAGCTGTTTCGTGGTGTGGAAGAAGGCGTGGCCTTTGAAGACGTTTACGGTTTTTAATACCTTTTTCTCGTAGATGCCGTCTTGTTGTTCTTGAGCTGCATCCATAAGGGCCTTAATCTAGTTCGACGATCAGCTGGTGTCTCAACGCCGGCGACCTTTTCTTGGGCCGACCACTTGAAATTCTCTTTCCGTATCCCTCAGGGTCTTTTAAGAAATTTGCAACAACAGTTTTACTACGCCCAGTCTCACCAGCGATGGTACGTTGAGAGAAACCTTGCTTTTGCAGCTCGACAATTCTGCCAAGTTTTTTATTCTTATTTTTGCTTTTCTTATTTTCATCTTTCGAAGCTCTTCTCAAATAAGTGGTTGAGTGTAACAACGCAAAATGCATATTTTTTCTTGATGTTCATTGGTCTTAAGATTTTGACCAGCAGTGTGTATAATATATATATATATATATTATTAATCTTGATGTTATTTCTTTTCAGGACAACAATAGAAAAAAAGGAAAGAAATTTGAAGTTTAGTATGAACCAAAAACTTTTTCTTCTTTGTTGCTGTCGCTTGTTCTTCTGCATGAAACAATTACCAGGTTAATGTAACACTTGTACAGACAATAAATTTATTCTATGGGTGTGTTAATGTTTCAAAGTTATTACTGAGTTCAGGCCCATCTGTTTAAGTCATTTCACACGGAAACCGGAGAGCTGTGCAAGTAACATCAAAGTTCATAGAACTACAATTGTTTTCATTACTTTCCAGAGCCTATATATAAATTTCTACCTGTAGTCATTTGTTGAAGTTACGTTTATTTTTTGATGAATATGGTATATCTCTCAGAAAACGTTTCATAAAATCCGTTTAATGGTTGACGTACTTGTGAAACTGATAAGTAGATAAAAATAAAATACGAAATAAAGTAAGGGTGAGTTTCACTACTGCTTATTAATAAATTGTAATGGCACGCAGTAATCATTTTTCGAAATATTCCTCAGAAAACCTTTTTTTCCTATTAAAAACAAATTCCTTTAACCTGTTGACTGCCAAGTATTTCAGCTGCTGCGGCAGCTGCTATGCCGGTTTCTTTTTCAGCAAAATTGGGTAATTTTTAAAACAAAGGAAATACTCAACAAATACTATTTTTCTCTAAGCCAAACTTATAGTAGTACACAAAATGAAAAAATATGTACAAAACATGAAACAATAATGCACAAAATGTCATTTTTGGGTATTGAAATATATGACACATTTAATAATTCACTTTCGTGTGAAATGTTTTGAAGCAGGGGTCAACACAAAGAGCCACTTTGCAATCAGTACATTCATATCTGCTTTCCCTCCTCGTGGATTTGTCAGAGCACACTTTACACTTTCTAGTGGGATACTTTTTCTTTTCTGTTTTGGGAATAAGTGTTGAGAAGTGACGTTCTGTGAAGCGAAGGGGTTTTCCAAGGAAAGCCAGCCTCCGGTGGATTTTGGGCGCTGAGTGTGGTAATCTTCAATCAGGGTACGGATGACAACGAGTCAACTCCAGGAGAGACAGATTGTTTCCCAGTGATTTGTAAACTACCAAAGTATTGTACAGTGCTATATCCATCATGTGAGAAAATACTTTTTTGTACCACTTGACAACCTTGCGCATACTCGGATAAGCATGCAACACACAGTCACACAAGTCAACCCCTCCCATATAACGATTGTAATCAGTAACACATTTTGGTTTTACAATAGCTGCACCAGTAGCATGATTGATCTTTCCAGTGTTTTTCATGGTATTGTCATGTACTGCACTCAACATGAAAATGTCCCTCTTATCCTTCCAGTGAAACACACCAATGCTGTCTTTTTGTGCCACTTCCATGTCTCCCCTTTGGATATTTGTGAAACATTTCGGCATCCCAATTCGATTTTTCATTATTGTCCCACACCAATAGGTGTCACGATCAAGCAATGACTTCGCTAAAGTGGGAGTTGTAAAAAAGCGATCCAAATAGAGCTTATAATTTTGTCCAAACAATGATTCCATCAATGTGCATAGAACACGTTCGCCCTGTCCGCCCTCTTTTAGTGCTGTACTGTGAAGTAGCACCAGTGTAGATGAAAAAGTCCCAAACATAGCCTGTTGCACTTTCACATAGCTCATAACTTTTGACTCCAAACCTAACCCTTTTAGATGGAATGTACTGTCGAAATCCCAATCGACCCTTCCATAGTATCAAAGATTCGTCTATATAAACATGTTCGTTTGGTACATATGAGGTTCTAAATTTTTCCCGTAAATTGTCAATAATGGGCTGTATCTTGTGCTGTCGTTGGTCAACAATATTTTCCTGGGTATTGTCAGCAAAGTGTAGTATCGATAGCAGCAAAAGAAACCGGGTTTTTGACATGCACTGACCAAAAATGGGTGTGGCAAGCAAAGGGTCAGTACTGAAGTACATGGAAATAGTTGGTTTTCTTTCTATGCCCATTAGCATTATCAAACCCATAAATTCATAAATTTCCTTCTCATTAGTTGGCTTCCATGATTTTACTCTAAAATGTCCCTTCAAATCAGCGCGGGGCATCATAGCTTCTGCATATTTATCAGTCTCTGTTACAATATGGTTGATAATTGTGGGAGGAAAGAAATTTTTAAAACAATGAAAGGGCTTTGAGTCTCGCTCAAATCATCGTACTGGACACCATGAAAAGAGCTTTATAACTGGAGCAGCAAAGGATTCAGCATTCCAATCATTGTCATTAGGGTACTTTTTCTTGGAACTGTTCTTACCACGACTTGCAATTTTACGTTTACTCTCTGATGTTATCGCCCGTTTTCCAATGCTGGTTGATGATCAGTTATCATCTTCACTAACATCTAAGCCTTGTATTTCCGTATTTTTCAAAGAATCTTCAAATTCAAGTCTTCTGAATCGCCATTGATATTTTCAAACTCCGAACGAAGCTCAACATACAACTCTAATGCTTCTTCATTTTGTAACTTTTTTCGTGACGCCATTTTGGATCGAAAGGAAAACAATTTGTAAGTAGGTCAAATGCATGTATGGTGCTGACATCTAGCGTTGAAGTTAGGTATTATTGAGAAATAATTAACTCGTCCGTGGCACTGTGTTACCGATCGGCTTGGACAAGTTATCTCATCTACGGCACTGAACAAGTTAATATCAACGTTCGATAGGGTCACCAATGATGTAAGACATTTCATCTGTAATGTTTTACTTGTGTTGTGGAAGTAAAAATTAACATATTCAATAACTTTGCACATGGTATTATTACTATACGTGTGCACAAAAAAGTACGTGAACTACCGACGGGCCCGGCATGGTCAAGTGTGTTATGGCGTTCGACTCGTAATCCGAGGGTCGTGGGTTCGAATCCCGGTCGCACCAAACATGCTCGCTCTTCCAACCATGGGGGCGCTATAAAGTGACTGTCAATCCCACTATTCGTTGGTAAAAGAGTAGCTCAAGAGTTGGCGGTGGGTGGTGATAACTAGCTGCCTTTCCTCTAGTCTTACTCTGCTAAATTAGGGACGGCTAGCGCAGATAGCCCTCGAGTAGCTTTGCGCGAAATCCAAAAACAAACAAAACACTACCGATAGAATATAAAAAAACAACACGATGTAATATTCAGATTTTTTATTATACAGTATTTACAGTTAAGATTACCAACACAATACGTTTTTCTTTTAAAGATTTAGTTGTGAATAACACTAAATGTTTGTGCTTCTGGTGTCTCTACGTCACCTACAACCGGAATTTTACAGCTCTAGTGACAATCTAGTGAATGTGGTCTATATATATATAATTTGTTTTTGTTTGCTTTTAAACACTTCTACATGCAAGCAGATTAAGACTACAATCGTACGTAAACAACGATATAGGCTGTTGTTACAAAATATCTTTGAGAACATACTTATTTTTCTAACGTTGTTCAAACTGTATCATGAAATATTAAATACAATATGATAAACTAGTACTACGAGACTGCAATAAATAAACTATACCTAATAAATACTTTTATTTCAGTTAGGCCAAACCTATTCTAAATTAATGTGAAAAAAAGAGACAAAACTACAAACTGTAAATCAGTAAAACGATACACTTTCGTTGATTCGTTCTAATAACTTGGGTTTTCCAGTTAATAGCTTATACAATTTTTAGCGCAAAGATACACAAATAAATTTGCACTCTGTCCATCCTTCGGGCAATCGAAGTCCGTAAACTTACCGTTGACCTACGGGGAGGGAGGAATTGGCTGCCGGGAAGAGTTGCTCTACCATAGTTCTATATATCCATAATCGATAGTTTGTTTTAGATAGGTGAACACGTGCAAAAACAAAATAGAAAATAGTGAATATCGAAAGAGACTTTTTGAAGCTACCACACACCTAGCCGGATTTTTCCAGTGTGTTTCGAAGAATACAACAAAATTTGAACTATACTTTTCATAACATTTAACACTGTGCTCCAACACATTAATTTTCCCTTAACTACATTTTTTTTTTTTTGAAACTTTGGAAATTTCCGAGTCTCAGGAGATGCAATTAATTCAGTTACAAAAATGGAAGAAAAAAAATATACATTTGTTATGTAGGCGAACTAAATCTCTTACACTGTAAAATTTTAAAAATACTTAAAATAGTGAACCGTAAATCATTTATTCAAAATTTTCAACATAAAACAAGTTGTAACTACTGTATTAAAATCGTATCACTCGTCATCGAGACAATCTGAGGATGTACAATACTAGTTAGCTTATAATGAGATTATGACATTATCTAAAGGTTTCTTTATAACTGATTTATCTAATTGTCTATCATTCTCCAACTACAATTTTATCATCCACAAAACCTAAATTAAACACTTTAGCACTCAAATATTCAAACCAAAACACGGCTTATTCCTGTTTAAAAGGTGTTTTTAGTGGCACCCGTAAACACCTATTAGCCAAGTGGCAACACTTTCGCCCCCATACTTTGAACTGTTTGTTACAAGGTTTTCTGTAGGTCACACACTAAATGTTGGATGATTTTAACAATGGATGTATTTCATCACGGAGGTTACCACTTAAACTCGCATTTTATGTACGTAGTAGTTGAATTTAGGTCTAAGCATTAACACTAATTTGGTATTAGAAAGAAAATTCTGTAGAAATTGTATTTAATCTATTAAATGACATTAAAGGATTAACAAGTAATAAAGCTAAAATAAAGCTAAAGGCTTTAGACAAGACTTTAAACTTCAATTTGGAAAAAAAAACAAAAACACTGACTATCAGTGTGAAGCCTATTTTAAAACATACTAATAAAGCACAAACACTTGTACAGTTTATTATTAAAATAACTAACGGGTACTCTTCATTATTGACAACAGAATCAACACAATTGTGTAAACTTAATACGACTTTAACTACAACAGTTAATCATTTCACAACCTTTAATAAAATTAAACAGAACCCTCATATCCTGAGCCTTAAGAGAACAATGGAATAATGTGATGAAACTGAACAACATGACTAGAATAACCTGGGGTATTAAAACAAACTAAAAAGGTTCATTCTAATATATATATTTTTTAATCTATTATTAGTGAAAGGCTAGAATTTTATTTAGATACTCCTATCATTAACACCATGCATTAATTACCCTAAAACAATACAAAGCTCGAGTTCAACAATTTCGGTATTAGAGATCCCTGGTGGTGAAACCAACCAGGTAACTGGTTATTGACCTTTTAAATGATGAAGTAGGGCTAAGGATAATAAAGCTTTCTACTAATAGCTATTTTGAGCACTTTCGTAAGGAACAGTTTTTCTAGAGTACTCTGTAACCATTTCACCAATCAAGTCAACTTTACAAATAAAGATTTCTTTCAAAGATTCTGCTCTTTCATTTAGCATAAAAACAAACAAATAAGAACAGTCTCAGTGTTCTGTACAGTCACTATTCAAGTCTATCTTAGAATGAAACAATAAATTCCTATCACATTGGATACCAGTAGATTACAGACTTTCATAATTATACATAAAAAGATCCATATACAAATATGCAGTGACAAAGAAAGACAACCTAGAAATTACCCATTAAGGTTATTTCTATATCATTGCAAAACGTATCACACTATATCGCAATTTAATGCTTTATCAACCACCAAGAAATTTTGTGGTTACTTAGTTACCACAAAGAAAAGCACAATATAAACAGGAAACACAGTATAAACAACTAAATGATGCAAGAACCCACAATATCCAGCTAACTTTTAGCAAACATAACTCTGATAAGGTCTAATGGTAGAAGAGCTAATTCCAATGAAAAACTTCTATATTAGGTGCTACTGCTTATTATTTAGAGTTGCAGAAGTGCAACTGTTAAAAATAGCATTTAACTAATGAGAGAAAGGCTTAATATTACAACAGAATAAAAAGTTGTTTTTTTTCCTAAGACAAACTAGAAAGCAAAATTAACCATGAAACTAAAAGGTTTCCTTTTCAATGAGACAAACTTGAATTTTATCCAAAACAAAATTAAATTATGATATCTTGAAATAAAGAATACATTTTCAAACTTGAATGGAAACTGCAGAGAAGTAAAATTTGAAGGAAAAGAAACGTTTCTTTGGATTACAATGAAAAGCATCAGAATTACACAAAAATGACAGAAGAAAAACAATTCTGTGTATGGTTTTCTACTTAGCTTTACCAACATGCACCCCACTTTGTGTTGTATGTTTGCTTTCTTTCCTGGTGACAAAATATAATCAAGCTACTCTTTGGTGTTAATCATAATTTTTGTGTTTCTTATACACTACTAAAACTACTCTTGAGAGGGTACATTTTTGAATTTTACCAAAACTTCAAATAAATAAAACACATAAAACTAATAATTTAACTACAAAGTCTGGCACAAAATCTTTACAAAACAGAGACAGAGATGACTGTTTGAAACAGTACATTGCCTTAATCCACAAATAATCTTTGGATTATTTCGTGGATAACACGTCTTAGCGGTGGTGATGCCAATAACCAAATTTTAGTTCTCAGGCATTATCAATTACAGAAACGCTAATCAATGACCATTTTTAACTCTTTTTCGTTCCTTTTCCTCTCTGAGTCAGGCCTTCAAACCTCTTGAATGTATAGTTAATGAATACCCAATCTTTGTATCCGGACTGCTCATCTGTGGTCGAAGGTGGCGCTGCAGCTGAAGAAAAGAAAAATTGTTTTTATCTCATTCAATCAAACTTTAAGTAGTAAAAACACAAAAGCTAAACAAAAACAAATGAATAACCAGTTTCATAAAATTTTCATATTAATTTGTGCTAATTAACATCAAACTTTTCTACAAATGTCTCAAGTAAATCAGAAACGAGAACTAATTGCAAAGGTAAGCAATAACAAGATACCATACAGGTTATGTTTATTTTACAATATATTACCATACTCATATACCATTGTTAATGATAAACAACTTCACTGATGTTGCTCACTACTCCAACATTAGAACATAATCAAAACTTTATTCACAGTAAAGAAAAAATTATTCTAAACAGTTGTGAATATATCAAGATTTAAACATGATATGCGAACCTGTTTTAACTCACTTCTTGTCAAAAAAAAAAAAAGTTACAGTGTACGCATTATAACTTTGTTGATAATCCCAACAACTCAGTTTGTGATTCATTCTATCAGTTGTTTTCAATATTCTCCAATACAAGTACCTTTTAAAGTTATTTAGGAAAGTGTTTCATCTACTCTCTCAAAAACACTCCAACAATGCCACTTTTAACTCACCCATCAGATCCATGTTTTTTGTTATCTGCAATTATTTGTTTAAATAAAAAAGTTTTAGAACCCCCAAAAATAGAGCCTTCTGATAGAAGTTAAAGTGCTGTAAATAGACCAACATAGAACTAAGCACCAAAACATAAAATAACCAACTTAAGGTTCATTATAATAACAAAATTAATTTACTACAAGCCTATTGAGTGCAACAGTAAATATATAAGTATTACTCTTGACCAGCATAACTAATACATAAGCACAGGGAAAATCATAACATACTTTAAATATTAAGTTACCTAAAATGAGGTATTGGACTACCTAAATAAACTACTAATAAGTTTGGAAACAGTAAGCAAGCATACACGTGTAATGCTGCAAGAGCAACAAGCTACCTCAGAAGTCAACTTTTATACAATTTATATTTATTTTAGATCAATGAAAAATTCTCAAAACAAAAGCTTAGCATTTTAATAGACAATGCAAAGAATATAGTTTGATTTTGATTTCAGTTAAGGTTCGGCAGTAGAAATAAACTGTGAAACCTCAAATGTAGAACGAGAATTTAGAATTGGACAACTGATGAACTCTAATGAAGCAGTGATCAATGTCAAATACAGAGTTTTGGAACCAAATATTTGGGATAATAAAAAAATTATAACAATAGGTGGTTATGTATATGTAATTAGTCCAAGAAAAAAACAAGAATAATTTTACAATATATAAACATACAAGTTTTTAAATTGGAAAACTGACCTTCATATCACATAAATTAAGATCCAAAGTGCACTACAAATAAGATATGGAACAAAAGTTTTTCTTAACCATATGACACAAAGTCATTCATGTGGTTCAGTTAAAGCAAGCCAGGTCAAGTGACTTCATTTCTATAACTATTCACGTGCAAGATTTTAATTTTATAAAACTTCAAGTTTCTTTACACTGTAGACCCTAATTCGTTTAGTGAAGGTACAAATAACCTAAAATTTTAACCTGATAGAAAATTAAATTCCAGCATGTTTAACCCTAAAATTAACTTTATACTGCAGGCACTTAATAAGATTGCTTTTGAAACCTACAAAGAATTTGTACTATCACACATTCAAATTGTTAGTTTATGCAATATGAACACTTCACCTGAAACAAACAGCAAATTCATTATACAAAGTTTCATTTCCTTCTTAACTGGTTTGATTCAGTTTTGCTAAAAAGCAAGGTATGAGTTAAAACAAATACTTACGAATCTTCAAATCTACATCTGGAAATTCATCAAAATTAGAAGTGTCATCTATACTCTTTACTTCTACAGGTATGGCAGCAGGTCTTTCTCTGCAGGATAAAAAGAATGTTGAAAGACAACCTTGTATCTTACACAAACCAATATTATAATTACCTACTTAACTGAAATATATTTGTGTCACTATTTTCAAAAGCACACACTATTAAATATAAAATTTGGCCTTTAGTTTTTACCTGCTTACATGGTCAAAACATTTATGCCAAGATAATACTGGCGTCCTCAGAATATTTTCTTTCAAGACATTTTGTGGTCAAAAACGTTTGAAAAATGTTTAATATTTTTTCTTCCACTTTTCTCGTTTGTAAATTTGGCACATGTGTAACACGACAGATACTAGAATAAGTAACCAATAAGAAGAGTCAAACTTTAAAGTTCAATTTTTTTCACCAACAATTTTCTCTTTTGTCATATTAAGATTCACACCTTTCAAATACAAATAAACAAGGCAAGTTTACTTTTAGTCTCAGAAAAGCTAAAGGTGAGAAAATACCAGTATAATAATAATAATTCAAAAATTTGTTTAACTACGTTAAATGAAGTTTTAACTAAATCGTGTTTGTTTGCTCAATTTTGCGTAAGCCTACTCAAAGGCTATCTGTACCAGCTATCCTGAATTTTGAAATGACAGACCAACACCAAATCCTGAGCTATTTTAACTAAATAGTAGGATTTGGCTTCCACTCTAATAATTATTCACATGAGCCCCAAGGTGTTGAACACACATCTTGTTCATGGTAATAATGTGACATGAGCCACATAGTCTCATATCCACAGTCTGGCATGCTAACTGCTGGGCTACACACATCCCCTCAGTATACAAAATTCTACAAGTCTTGATTAAAAATTCACTTAAATACAAATTCCAGAAATCTTTATATTGTGGAACATTATCATTGATCAAAATTTGAGAAATATCCCAAAGGTTAATTACAATTTTGTCACTGCACACTTCTACTTAAGGTGCACAATAACTTTAATTCGAGTCATATAGCTTAATGAGGAAAAATAATGCTGATAAAGCTTCAAAACATTCCTGCAGCAAGAAATTGCTAAAAACAGGTTTATTTCATATCTTGATGAAAACTGAACATGTTACATAGGTGCACTTCACATTAAGAACCAACCAATCTGTTTTTTATTCTACATACCTAATATGTTCCCAGTCAACACCCCTGAAGAAAGTGTGTTGTTGTATTTCTTTAATACCACCTACAGAACCAATCCTTAAATCAACTTCACTACAAAATCCCTGGATTAAATCCTTTGCTTCATTGGAAATAGGTACTTCTGGAGGAAAAACTAAGGTTTCTTTCCAGTTTATCACTTTTCTGTATGTTTCTTGAGGTGTTTCAGAACAGAATGGAGGGTAGCCTTTCAAATAAAATAAAAAAAATACTCAAATATTATTATTCTAGCTTTTATGAGAATTCAATCTCAACTTAGTACAGTATAAAAAAATAAAAAATTTGAATAAGAAAATACTACATGAAAAATAATTTTATCCTATATAATTAAGATAGAAAGTATCTATACAAAAGCATTAAGCAAGTATAGAAGAAAATCAATGATAATTAGTGTTTTTTAAAAGGTGCACACACACATATACACACAAAGTCATGATGATAAAATTCCAAGACTTCTTAAGGACTTTAAGGCTTCAACACTGTTTTTCAATGACTCCCAAGAAAATACATTCATGAAACTCCTTGTTGAACACACACAGGATAAAACAGCATTAAATTAAAGACAACACTCACACATTTTCAGAAGAAAAAAAATTCATACCAACAAATTTATTAGAAAACTACATTAGCAAAATGGTTGTAATGCTAGGGAAAGATTGCAAAAATCAAGCTTCTGGGGAGAACAACTTTGGTGAAAACAAAACAACTCGTTGACCACATGAAATTTCTGAATTGTCCGATATAAAATGTAGAGAATATTTGAGACTTATGGGTCTTTCAAGTGATTTTAATTTATATTTTTTAAGGTAAAACTTAAATTAATGCATCTTTCAAGGCAATTAAAATATTTTATAGATTGTACAAACTCTGTACAACTCCATTTTTTAATTATTTATACTATACAGGTACCTTGTAAATTACTTTCATTGCAATCAATTCAAAAACTAAAATACAAGTAAGTGATATAAAGAAATTACTGTAAACACAGAATAAAAGTAAACAAGTCGTATCACGTACCAATCAGCATCTCATACATAATGACTCCCAAGGACCACCAATCACAAGCATTGCTGTAGCCAGTTTTCACAAACACTTCTGGAGCTATGTAGTCGGGAGTTCCCACTGTTGAATATGCCTGTTATACATGATAAATAATAGATGAAGAAAAATGGAACTAGCATAATATAAATCTTTAGTAACATAAGTAAAACAAGATAAAAGTAAGCACTACAACAGTTCATAATTCTTGAGTAACCACCGATAGTCATAACATAAATAACTGTTGTTACAATTACCGACAAATACATACCGTCCTTTGTCAAACTTGATATTAGATTTAAGTTATTTTTACAGTGCACTCATGACACCAACTTTTTTTTTTTTTGGTAAAAGGATGGAGCACAAAACCTAAGATCCAATATATTAACCACTGGGCCAATGCAACTTTTTACCTTGTCTAATAACCTACTAAAGATACTGGTTTCTACAAGACCCTGAAGTTACATATACTTACCAATACCCGTTTTCTTTAGAGGGTAATATTACATAAACTACTGGTTTCTACTCCTCAAAAACCCAAACTAAAGAGTTACTGATACTTCCTTCCTAGAAAACTAATGTGATACATTTGTTCTCATTCACTCAAAAAATTATACAAAACAAGTAAGACCTACTTCCTGAATTTTAACATATAGGTAACAACAGATTTCATATATTCACACACACTACCACCAGAGAATCCTTAAATGTCAAAAATGTATATTTCTATCTACTTAATGGAAATTAACATGGTTGAGAACACGTGATGTAACAATGGATCCATAATCTACAGTCATGTGAAAAAGTTAGGACACTCTATGAAAGCCTGTGTATTTTTGTAACATTTTTGGATATATAGATATTTAATCTCAATTTTAACAATACTGGGAGATTATAGGAATATAACTAAAGAACTAAAACTGAAGAAAAACACTTTTCAAAATCTTCTGTAAATGTAATTCTACAAAAATGTATATTCTAACTGAGGAAAAAGTTAGGACAACCCCACATTTATTCGCACTTAAAATGGCTCAACTCACACACAGGTGTATCACACCAGGTGCACATGATTAAAAGATCGTTACTCAACATTTTGAATGAAACTTGCCCTATTTAAACCTTAGACATTTAGTTTGGTGTGCTCCTGACTGTTGAAGTGAGAGTGAGCACAATGGTGAGAGCAAAAGAGCTGTCTGAGGCCTTCAGAAAGACAATTGTAGCAGTTTATGAGTCTGGTAAGGGATTTAGAAAGATCCCAAAAGATTTTGAAATCAGCCATTCCACTGTCCGGAAAATAGTCAACAAGTGGAGAGCTTTCAAAAGAACTGCCAACATGCCCAGGTCTGGTCGTCCAAGCAAGTTCACCCCAAGAGCTGACCGCAAGATGCTAAAAGAGGTCACCAAACACCCTATCGTGTCATTACGAGACCTACAGCAAGCTCTGGTTACTGTTCATGTGAAAGTGCATGCCTCTACAATCAGAAAGAGACTGCACAAGTTTAACTTGCATAGGAGGTATGCAAGGAGGAAACCTTTGCTCTCTTAGAGAAACATCAAGGGCAGACTGAAGTTTGCCAGAGAGAATGTAGACAAAGACCAGGAGTTCTGGAATAATGTTCTTTGGACAGATGAGTCCAAAATTGAATTATTTGGACACCATAACAGAGGACGTTTGACATAAACCAAATACAGCATTCCAGGAAAAGAACCTCATTCCAACTGTGAAGCATGGAGGTGGTGGAAGTGTCATGGTTTGGGGCTGCTTTGCTGCAGCAGGACCTGGACAGCTCACAATCATAGAGTCCACCATGATGTGTATCAGAGGGTGCTTGAGGATTATGTGAATCCATCTGTAATAAAATTAAAGCTGAAGCAGAACTGGATCCTGCACCATGACAATGACCCAAAACATACCAGTAAATCCACCAAGGACTGGCTAAAAACTAAGAAATGGAGAGTTCTGGAATAGCCAAGTCAAAGCCCAAATCTTAATCCCATTTAGATGTTGTGGGGTGACTTGAAACGGGTTGTACATGCAAAAAACCCCTCAAACATCTCACAGCTGAAAGAATTCTGCATTGAGGAGTGAGGCAAACTTTCTTCAGACTGATGTCAGAGACTGGAAGATGGCAACAAGAAGCATCTCACTGCAGTTATTTCAGCCAAAGGGGGTGACACTAGCTATTAGGGGGTAGGGTGTCCTAACTTTTTCCTCAGTTAGAATATGCATTTTTGTAGAATTACATTTACAGAAGTCTTTAAAAGTCTTTCCTTCAGTTTTAATTGTTTAGTTATATTCCTATAATCTCTCAGTATTGTTGAATTTGAGATTAAATATCTATATATCCAAAAATGTTACAAAAATACACAGGCTTTCATAGAGTGTCCTGACTTTTTCACATGACTGTATTTGAGAAATCTAGCACTGTGATAATGCTTTCATACGAGTTAAATAGCAGCATCACGTCATATAATGAACAAATGTTTCCCAACCGATAGAAGAAAAACACAAACAGAAACATCACCATTTGTCTACTGACATGAAACAGAACATATACAAGTCACCAGCCATCTCCTGACCTATACTGACATGAAATAGAACATAAAACTAATAAATACTTAGCTGTCACTTGACCTGTACTAGCATGAAATACAAAGGACACAGAGCATAGAAAAGCCACTAACTGTTCACTATTATAATCCTTGTGTCAACTCACTGTTAAGGTCCTGATTTTTTTTTTTTTTTTATAACTAAAGTGAATCAAAACATACAGTTAATCCACCAGCTGTTTTTTGTTAGATACTGACTTGAACCATAACTAATCCTTTAGTGACTGGTCAAGGGGCAAATGCCATGTCTGAGTTTGTTGACTTTCATTCAAACTTTTATTGAACTACTATTTTATGAATTCTTCAATAAGTTTAGTATTGAATTGAAGTTTGTAATTCAAACTTTGATATTACATACGAGTAAACTAACAAACACCACACAGGGTAGAGAAAACAACAAAATATAGTCTTTACTGAAAACAAATGTTGAAGATGTACTTGGGAAGTTTTAGAGATTACACAAATAATATACGAGCTTTTTGAGACAAAGAATAGTTTTTAACCATAACATGGAATCACTTTCCACTCAAACAAATCTTTAGTAGAAATACTTCATTAAAAAAAAATTGTATAAAAAACTTGTAATCTATACTAATAATATAGCAAATACTGCACATACTGCAGCAAAGTTATAGTATAACAGATGTATATATGAACTTGTGTATATTGTACCTTGCCCATTGTGAAAGGGGACAATCAGCTGTATTATATTCACTTCTACTGTACAGAAAATACAACAGTTACTTACCAACTGTCTTCTGTTCTTCTTCCAACTTTCTGCTCTTCTCTTAGAATCCATAGGATTGGATGCTAATTTGAAAAAAATAAACACAATAAAAACACTACTACATATTAAATATTACATTTCACACTGCATCATTCAACATCTGGTACCTTCAAAGCAATAGAAAACAAGCATAAAATCATTCAAAGTTCACTTTTATCAAGAAAAAGTGATTTGATTTTTCTCAGATAACATTGTAATAACTACTTTTTACCTAATCAATACATCAACTATATTCAGAAAATTCTTCTTAACGTCCAACATTAAAGTCTAATATTTTCATAGAATTTATTATCCTTTTTTAAAATATTCAGGTCATGGAATTTGAAACGTTCTGAGATTTCCCGTTATGCTTAAACATATCATTTTGGATTGGTTAGATGATTTGGTGTTTTATAACACAAAACAGCTAGGCTACCTCTGCCAAACATCTGGTAAAAAGTTAAAATTAAAGTCAATGTAGTAAAATTCATAAAAGGAAATAAAGGTTAAACAAAACAAAGTTTAAAAAAAACAAAAAAAACAAATAGTATAAAACCAATGTTCACATCTAGTCAACAATGTTAAGAGAAAATATACAGTAATACAAACTGAAAAGGACTTTCTGAAGCATAATTGTAATTATCATCACTCCCCAGAAGGACTAACGGGCCAGTACAAAAACCACTGTCAGTCACTTGAAGTTGGCTTTTCCAGTCCTGGTTCCTAATTATTTGACAATATGGCTATTTTCAAAAAGTAAAGTAATAAAAGTTTTAAAAAAACTTGCATCAAAATTTTAATAATAACTCACTAGGATAACTAACAAGTAGTTCAAACAGCAGCATTAGTCACCTAAAGTTGGCCTTTCCAGTCCTGGTTTCGAGTTATTTGATGTTATGGTCATTTTCCAATTTCAAATCAAACTAGATGGACTGTGATTTTTAAAAGGGAATCACATTAAAAAAAGTCTAATGTATAAATTAAACTTAAATAGCATTAAAAAGATGAATGGCCTTTAAAAAACTAAAAAACATTTGCAAGGTAGATAGTGTCACTATCACCAATAATACTGTCTAGCATTATAGACAAACCTTGGGACAGAACACGTTTAAAATGGTGCCGTCATTGAGTATGTAACAACAGCAAGAAATAAAAATGTGGCTGAGTGTTACACAGACTACACATTGGTGCATCAGTTGCAGATAAAAGAAAACAATGAGTCAAAAAACTGTGACCAATGCGTAGTCTAGGTAGAACAACTTTCTCTTTCCGATCCTTATGGAAGCAAGATAGACAAAGTCCAATATAAGGTTTCATTTGGAAAAGCTTATTTTCACATTGCTCACTCAAAGCTGACTGCCAGCTGGCAGGGAGGCAAGCCTTGAATAAAAGACCATAGTCCATGTACAGAACAGGCACGGCAGTGATAGTGCTAGAGCAGATAGATTTAGCTGTGGTGCTAATACCAACATAGCCAGGTATTCAGAAAAACTGGATAGATGTTACAGAAATGGGCCAGTTGGTTTTGAATATCAGTGGAAACAGGGTGTGAACTAAAGTGAAGAGATTCCAGGGTCAGTATAAAACTAAGCAGGTCAGTATAAATAGTGCAGTTTGAGTATTGCTTATCTTCTATGTGACCCAGGGCAAGAGAAATGGTGTACAGTTCAGCAGTGAACACAGAAGCTGTAGATGGGATTCTGCGTGCAACCACTGAACAAAAAACCATGGCTGAACTCTCACAGTCACCCAATTTTGAACCATCTGTATAAATAGAAATAGAAGAATAGTTCAAGAGATGTTCAGAAAATAACGGACAGTATTTCCAATCAAGAGTGTCTGCTTTTTTCAGATGACTTAAAGATAGATCACATCAGATAACATTGCCGTATCCATTGGTCAGCCCAATTCATCCAACTGCACCTGGATACAAAGGCCAAAAGGAGCAATGGCAGATCATCTGTTCTGAAAAAGTCTGGCCCACTGAGAAGGGAAAACACAACCCCAGGTGGGATGCTTTGGTAAGGAACAAAGTTTCGAAGTATATAGTAAAGACAGTTGCAAATGGTGGAGGTACAAAGGAAGTTCATGAGTCTTTATGCATAAGCTCTGAACTGGGGAAGTGTGGAAAGCTCCAGTGCAGAGCCAAAGTCCTTCATGATGAATAGCATCCAGCATCATTAAGGCCGAAATTCTGACAGAGCCATCGACCAGTGATCCACAGTAGAGTTTTGATCGAATAAGAGCACAATATATCTTTAGCATAATCATTAATCTGCTCCCAAAGTGGTGGAAGAGAGGACAAGGAGGATGTTCAGTGCCCTTGTACATTTGACCCATAGCTGCTTGATGTGTGATATAAAGGTCAACTTAGGTCAAAGATAAGCCCCAAGAACTTTGCCTCAGGGACCACAGGCAGCACAACTTCACCAATACGGAGTTCGGGATCAGGGTAAATACCCCGTTGGCAGCAAAAGTGCATGCAAATGGTTTTAAAGAGAGAGAAGTGTCAAACCCACACAAACTTGGAATCTCCTGTCCATTAAAAAAATTTTAATAACAATGGGCAAATGGCCATGTAACCCATATATATGGAGGTCTCACAAAATGCTATACCTCCATCTTGTATCATAAGCCATCTCAATGTCAAAGAATATTCATACAAGATGTTGTCATTTGAGAAAGGCTTTTCTGATTGATGTGTCAAGTCGAATCAGGTAATCTATGGTGGATCCCTGTCATCAGGACCCACACTGAGTGGGTGAGAGGAGGTTGTTTGATTCAAGAAACCAAACAAAATGAGTATAAACCATCCTCTCTAAGGTCTTACAGAAACAGCTTCTCAAAGCAATTGGACAGTAGCTTGAAGGAATCTTGAGAAGCAGGAGATAGATCGTGCAGCATTTCATAGCGTATATCATCAGGTCTTATAGATGTACTGCCAGACCAATGAAGGGTGAGTCTGAGTTCCACCAGTGTAAAGGGATGATTATAGTCATAGAGAAAATCAGCTCGAAAGGACAGACGTGATTGCTCTGCCCAAGTCTTGATGGCTAAGAAGGTGGAAGAAGAAGCAGAAGTGCTAGATACCCAGCAAAAGTTTTCACCTAGAGTATCAGCTACTTCCTGGCCATCAGAAAGCAAGATCGAGAGGGGGACAGAATTATATTGCCCACTGACCTTTTGCATCTTGTCCCATGTGACTTTGGAACTGGTGGTGGAAGATATGCTGGTTATGAACTTAATCCAAGATTCCTTCTGGATCTGACGTCTCATCCACCGAGCATGCGCACAGGCCTGCTGGAAAGCTATGCAGTTTTAGAGTGTGGGATATCTATGGAAAGTATCCCAGGCCCATTTTTGAGCCTTCCATGCCATGTGACAGGCAGGATTCCACCATGAGGTTTTAGAAATACATTGAGCAGCTGCTTGTATAATACAGTCAGTTACTGTTGCCACACAGTCATCATTGATGGCTTACACACAACGGCAGAATCAAGTTCTGCAAGAGCAGTGAAAGAAGGTCAAGTTTGCTTGATCCAGCTTTCATGGGGACACGTGGGTTTGGGGAGCATCGACCATGGCCAGTCTCTCTCAAAATTACAGGAAAATCATCACTGCCTCATGGATTATTGTCAACCTTCCATGAAAAATGGGAGAATAGTGAAGGGGAGTAAATTGAGAGATCAATAGTAGTAAAGGACTGACTAGGTGCATGAAAATAAGTAGAACCAATATTGAAAAGAGAAACATTGTGATCAGAGAGCATACTCTCTACAGGGCAACCCATCCTATCAATATCAGCACTTTCCCAGAGTGTATGATGTCTATTAAAGTCCCTCAGGATTAAAAAGAAAGATGGCAACTGATTAATCACATGTCTCTCCAGGCAACAGGCAGAGAGAACAAACAGTGATAGTATGACCTAAGGAAACACAGATGGCTATGGCCTCCAAAAGTGTGTCAAGTTGCAAAGACAGGTTTGGGCACATGCTGATCAACCAACAGTGCCACCCCTCCATGCACCCATTCAGTACACAGCCTGTCGTTTCTCTACAAATAAAACTGCTGAAAAGTGACTGTATCAGCAGGTCTTAGAAATGTTTCCTGTAAGGAAATACATACAGAATGGTAGGAAGCAATCAGTGTTTTGATGTCATCCAGATCAGAACATAAACCTCAACATTTCCAATGTTTCAACATGGCCATTTTTAATTATGTGTAGGGAAATTGGGTGGAGAACCCTTCTGTTTAAAACCACGTCATTTTTCTTTACTGTCTCTACTTGAAGGAGATCTATCGACCTCCATGGATCCTGCCCTAGGTCGATTGGGCAGGTCTTTGTTATTAGAAGAGAATTCCAGTGACTGAGCACGTGAATGAATGACTGTTTTGCATTTTGGGGTGGGAGAAGAAGATGTATCCGAGGAAATGCCTGTACCCAGAACCAAAGGAAGTGGATCTTTGGATTTGTTGAAATGTATGTAAGGGACAGAGATAGGTGTTGAAGGTGATTCATCAACTTTAACCATAAAGATCAAAAGACTTTTCATTTGTTTTGAAAATGATTCTTTTGGAGGCACAGAGATCCGTCTGCACTCCCACTTTTGTAGTGGAACAAAGTGCAGCAACTTATGTCCGAGATGAAGTGGTGGACAGCAACTTTCAAGCCTCAGGATAAGTAATGTTATGGATCATTTTCAAATGCTGTACCTCTTTCTTCCAACTATTTAGGGCAAGAACGAGAGTAGGACGAGTGAGAGCCATTGCTATTGATGCAATGAGGGTCTGTTTCACTCATATGCATCATGGTCCTTACCACCACAATGAGCACAATAAAGGAACCACGACATGATGTCTTTGAAGTGACCAAACCGCTGACACTGGAAACACTGGAGAGGGTTTGGAACATACGGATGTACCCAGCAACTAAGATAACCTGCTTTGATGGTGGCAGATGGACATGGTGATAAAAATGTCAGAATGAGGACATTGGTTGGCATCATAATTCCATCTTTGTGAGTGTAGATACACCTCACTGCAGAAACTCCTTGGGTGGAGAAATTAGCAGGAATTTCTGACTTGGGGAGGTTTTTCAAATCCCTCTCAACAATAATTCCTCTTGATTAATTCAAAGTAGCATGAGGTGTAACCTCAATAGATATGTCCCCAATTGCCCTTGAATGCAAGAGGAGTTCACTGTGTTGAGATGTGGATGTTTCCATCAATATGCCACCAGATAAAAGCTTCTTTACTGACTTTGGAGAGCTAGCAAGTCCCTCTGGTCCCTTCAGAATGAAAAGAGAGACATTTGCCCAAAAGGTTTGTCTGAAAGAGAATGTAGGATAAGAAAATGAGGTACAACAGGTGTTACAGATGTTGAAGATTGCTGCTCAGAATGTTTAAAACATGGTCGTTTACCCATGGACTGTTTTTTTCACTATTTTAAGGATCTATAATAAAAAAGGAAATTTCGATGCCCACTGACCCCTACGAGGGGATGCACTACAATGTCAAACAAGGACACAACAGCAACACCAGCATTTCATGAGCACTATACCCAAACACCAGTATTAGATACAATGTCCACAACACCTGTTAAGAACATCCAACACTGGTACTTGGTTGACTCAAGCTGAAGTGGACTAGCCGATTGACCCAAAGGAGCCACTCCATGGCTGCCTGTCTACAGGAATTCAAGGCCAAAGTGGTGTGTTAGGGTTGGACCCCTCAACCAACAAAGATCCTCTCCTCCCCTTCACGGGTCGCCACACACGGTAAACATGTGGGTGGATGTTTACCTCCCAGAGGAAGTAAACTGAGAGAACAGAATCTTCCCTGGGAGGTTCCCTCATCTTGTACAGGAATCACACAGAGGGGATAATCTCGGAATTAATAAGTTTAAAGTGTCCAAATCGATTCCTTCACTTATCAACCCCTAGGACCTTATTTATTTGAATGAGTTGCTATTTTTTGTCTTTGGTTGAAATCAGACTTGATTTTGAAAAACACTGTTATCCATTTAGCTACAACTTTAAAAACATGTTTAATAATAATAATTTGTCTGAATTCCACACTTCCCAAGTATTTGACAGTTGAACAAAAAAGTTCAAGTTTGAAATTTTATCCATTCAGATGGCATGCAAGTGGAAAATGAACAAAACTTGCTGAATGAACCATTTAAGGTAAGGGTGACTGAATTATAAGTTAGCCTAGCCTAACTAAAAGTTGAGATTTAATTTATACTAACATGCTCCATGAATAAAATCATAAACAATTTTTAACAAAAATCAAATTGTTGTCACTGGTGTTAATTCAAGGAGGTAGTGACACATGGGTACTCACGGATAATAAGTATATCCTATAGGACAGTAAGATGTGTAGTATTTGCATATTAAACTACTCACAAAACAATAAGTGTGTGTGTGCACTTTGTACAGTTACACACTACTCACTCACTCTAACATGAAAATACAGGGTGTTTGAAAAGTCACTGTGCACGTATATATTTATTAACAGACATGTTTCAATACAGAATACAGAAGGTAAATATGAATGACAATTATAAACAATGTTGAAAGTAACCCCCACTGGCATCAATACAGGCCTGAATCCTTCTTATTTTGTTTTTAAACACTGCTATCAGTTGCTAGCTTGAACTAGACTGAATAAAATATGATTACAAAACTGCACAGTGACTTTCTGAACATCCTGTATAATAACTCAGCATTAACACAAAGTTATGCTATTCCATGCAAAGTTACTTAACACAATCTACTGCAGTGTTTAATATTTAAAGGTATTTGGAAGCCTAGCATAGGTTGTGTTCTTTTTCAAAAGAAAAAGGAACTCAAACACTATGATAACAAAACCATGTGCACAAGTTCACAAACTATTTGTAGAAAGACAGAAGCAGTTATAAGAGATTAAAATAGCATAGATATAGAAACTGATGTTTTTACAAAACTAAACCATTTTCACCAATTCAAGGGAACTTCACAGTCATTAAAACAGATGTTAAGTCCTAGAGCATCAAATATTACCATCAGAACTAGATTTTTTACCATTTCACCATAATTACAAAACTGTCACATTTCAATAATTGCCACAAAACTAAATGTTGGAAGTGTGTGTGCACATGCATAACCAGAGCAGACAGCTAAAAGTTTTAACATTATTCTCTGGTTTATGGCCCTCTTATTGGCTACATTGTTTCAATACTTCCTGATTGGTTGCAAAATAAAGAATTTTCCTCATTTTAAATGGAGTAAAACAAATCTTTATTCTAAACTCTTACCATGTTAAAGAACTACAGCTAATTAAATGTATGAAATTTTGGATAAAAGCTTGGAACAGCACAAAAATATTAAAATAAGAATGGAAACTTTGAAAAACACTCAACAAATAACCACGCAATTCACATTTTTAATATTTCATAGGTGTGAACTTCCTTCAATGGCCAAGTACTCAGGCACGTGCTTGTGACCAACATAAATGACATACTAAAGACAGTAACATAATTTTTCAGGAACTCTTGTATTATTGGCAGTTATATTTTACATAAAATTTCACTTACACACTTTATGGGATTAACCACAGATTTATGCAAGCGTAAATCATGTATCCTTTAAACAACGAGTGGTTTTCTTGATTAAAAGGTATGAACACAAACTATCCAGTTTCTTACCTATTATCCACTATAACTACTTAGCATTTTACAGAAGATTGAATACATTAAATCAAAACAATTCTGAATATGTGAATCAGCAAGTTACACAACAATCACAGTTGATCTACAGTTGTGATGGAATGGAATGCATCATAACTACACTTTCACAGTATTCAACATTTTATAATTTGTGTGATATCATAAAAACTAATCATTTGGAGGAAGTGTGTGTAATAGCCCTTTTTATTGAAAAATATTTACGTACGAGTAATAGAGATGTGTTCATATCACAAATTTATATCTTCCAAAACAAAGACATTTCTCATACTTAATGACACTGGAAAACAAAATTATAATACAGCTTGAAGCACAAGAACCAACTAGAAGAAGACCTGCATCAAACAGTATTCCAATCTTGGTGAACAAAGTGTAACATCTTACTGGTAACAAGCAAACAAGCATCAACAAACACGAACATCAAAAACAAAATCTGTCCTTAACATACTTCCAAGATGTACCTGTTCAATCTTTGTTGGAGAACAAAATGGGTATTCATGCTATTCTATACCAATACATACTGGCCAAGCATCTACAGGTTTTCATATAATCATATTGTTGATATAGACAATGGTATACTATTGTCCATACACAATAGACTATTGAAAGCATCCAGGGTAGAGGGGTATGCACTGTGGAAGACTTTCATTGCAAAAGAATTTGACTGACATGTTATAGAACTATTGTCAAAATGCATAATCATCAGATAGCATGATCAGATGTAACAATGTACACTCTAAAAAGGTGATGGCTCCAAATATTTTTAAGATAAAGATTTTAACCTCTGTAATGCTCATAACCTTGTAGCTTCCTCTTATCCCACCTATGGCAGGGTGAAGCTATCTGTTCAAGACAGATTTTTAATTATGACACTCACTGACCATACCAGAGACTTCTGACAAGATTCAATATTGGAATAAATTTTCAAAAAAATCTGATTTTAAAATACAAAAACATTAACTTCCAAATAAGAAAATTTTCCCCTAACTGTGAGAGTTAACATGACTCTACAGATTTTGATAACTGTATGAAAAATTATACACACATTCTTCTAAGTATACTGCAAGACACTGATGGTATTACAGGAAGTACAAACAAAGTAAAGCTAGTAACTCTGACAATCAAAAATAAAGGACAGGAAAAATATATATGACTATAAAAAAATGTAGGGTTATTTTGAGAAAATGTACTGAGATTTATATATGTATTTATTACAAATACTATTTCTTGTTTTCTTTAATCTATCTTTCAATTCTATCATTTTCATATAGTAAATATTATTAATTCTTGAACCTAGCTTCATGCAAGCTCTCGAGTCACTGCAGCACAATAACTAAGAAACACAAATTTATGAATGATTTAACTTTATACTGCAAACAATTAGATTAGAATCATTTTCTTTAATGCAAAGTTTGCAAAACAGTGAAGCTTGTAAGATCTTATGTAGTTTAACTTCAGATCTACATTGTCAGATATTCCAAAGAGGATGCCTAGTAGGCAAGTTCTGATAAAAAATATTTACGTTTCAGTTTATGTTTTAGTATTTTTAAATTGTAAATACAGATGATGGTTTGAACTTATACTACCAGAAGGACTGTACAACTCATCTGTACAAGAAAGAGGCACTGAGTCCATCACTTTGGCCTCTTAGCTAATAGGGAACAATGTAGTCTTAATTTTACTTTATTATTTCTAACAAAATTCACAATAATAAGAAAAGGTTAGAGCTTGCTTACTAAAATCACTTGGTTTAGCTTGGGATAAGTCCCTGTAGAATTCAGTCCTATGTGATTTTTTTAGTCCTGTACACAGTCCAAAGTCAGAGAGCTTTATATGACCCTAAAATAAAATGTTTGATACATTTATTAATATCACCAATACTTTAATCTCATATATACTACAAAGAAACCTCATAAAAAATTAAATTTTGTATCTAATTACTAACAGATTTACTAGCAATTATAAAGTCTTATTAGTCCTAGTAATAAGACTGCTCAGGTAAGAGGTAAGATGTCAAATCTCATGTTATGTAAAACCAAGAACACACAAATATTATACAGGATATAAAATACAGTAATTTTAAGATTAAACACAAATCCAATTAGCACAGCAGTAGCTACTTAGAAACTACTTCACTAATTTAGCCATCTTACTCTAGCATCAAGTAGCAAGTTATCAGGCTTAATGTCTCTATGAATAAAGCCCAGTTTATGGATGGAGTTAATGGCTAAAGCTGTCTCTGCTACATAGAACTGGGTCACTTCTTCAGACAGGGTATCCTTTTTCATTAGAAGAGTCATCATGTCTCCTAATGGGAAAAACAATACACATTTATAGGTTACTTTCATCTTTGTGCAAAGGAAATGTTTCTCAAACACTTCTTAGCCAATTAAGAGATAAAACAATCACTTTACAAATTTCCCCATCAATTTATTCATATCCAACTGTCAAGTTCTTTAAAATAAGTTTAAAATATGAAGTAAATTTAACACAAAATGAAGTCATTGTATAAAGCAACCACAATTTAAAACATTTTCTTCCATGACTTCTAAATCTAAAGGTTTTAAGCTTGTTTTACACAACTTTCAAGAATTTTTAATGCAAATCCTGTGTTTAGACAGAATAAAATTAAGGTCACTTGAAACTGTTGAAACTTAAACAATTTTGGCCTATTGTTAATAGAAAAGAAACTAGGAGAGTTACAATTTAACCAGTGCATTTAATTAAGAATAGACATTTCTTACTAGTACCACCACACACAATGTTTTTCAACTATGCCAAAATAACTTGTATACTTGTGTTGATTCATTAATTTAATTCCTAGAAACACAGTGGATGAAGTTTTCTATTACAAAACTTCTTCAAACTTTTAAAATTCCTTTAAAAACTTGCTAATCTTGCATCTGGTATTCTAAAATAAAATTTTGAATATTTTTTTTATCTGCACATTAAACTAGTTAAATTCCTAATAATTTTGGGCATTATCTATCTTGTGACATAATAAAAATGAGACTGAAACAGCAATAAGCAATTTTAAGATATATCAGACTATTCTTAGTTCTCCTATGTTAATTTCTTGAGCCAGTTTTGTGATTTCAAAGTTCACTCTTCAGGATACGATTTCAGTAAGAATCCATAACAAAAGCATTCAAATAACCATTTTCAACTAAACAAAGATAATCTCATTTAAATACATATATTTTTCCAAATATACTCCAAGTATATTAAAAATGCTCAAACATAAGTAAAATTAATTTAATATACTTTCCTTTTTAAATTAAAATGTTATTCTAACAATAGTTTCTCTTATTACTATGGAAATGCAATTTATTCATTCTATAATTTTGCACCTTGTAGATACTTGTCTTTACTGTAAGTAATTCAGAAGCTGGGTACTTTTATGTATTTCAAGATCCATAAAATAAAAAAAGATTAAGGAATTTTTGTTGAAAAAAGGAAGTGCATGTATTCACATTCAAAACGTTGCTCCAAGTTATGCTGATATCACTATGGTATTTTTAGAGTTACAATAATTCAATTCCAACTGTGATCCATACAATGTTTCCAGTACTTTTAATACCCTTTGCTTGAAGTTTCCTCATTCTATTGTTTTCACACACATCACGTTTTTTGGGGGGGATATTGTGTTAAATCCTGGTCTGCATGAGAAACATTTTAGCAGTCAGATGAACAAATTCATACTAGTAGCATACAGAAGTAAGTAGTTGTTACGAGTGTTCAGTGTACGCTAATATTTTACAAGTTGAAACTAATAAATTGAAATGAAGAATAAAACCCTTGGTAAAGAAAACAAATATGTTTACAGTAGTCTATAAAATGATCTGAAGCTAAATCATTGTAAAGTTTTAACATTCAGAAACATCTCAAATGTGTGTTCACAAAGTGATAATTATACGATTTTTTCACTAAATAAGTCAAGAAAGCATACAGAAATTGTATCTGGTATAATGGTAATTTTATTTCAGGAAATTACACACCAGTTTGGTGTTGATTGTGTTACACTTTGCAAACAAAATATAACTCAAGTTGAAATTGAAGCCAGTCATCATGTAGCATACTTGTTATATTAAGTAGTCTGATTAAGCAAAAAACAGGTAAGATCATTCTGAATTGTAAATATAATATGCAACCCAGATTCCTTAGACAAAGGCCATTCTAAGGATATGAGATTTATAGAGTTCGACTGAGACAGAAGCAAGTGTATTATTTATACAGATACTATCTAATTATTTTTAAGAGAAAATTTAGAAGTTCATGTAATAACCTTTTGGAAAAGTATTTTACACAGTTGTTTTGTAACATGGAAAAATACTATAATATTGATACATATGTTTGGACTTTAGATTAATGTCTGTGTTTATTAAACTTATCTTTGAAAGAAGTAACATAACCTTGTCCTTTTCAAATGTATTGAAAGTTTTATTTTCTGGTGAAACACTTAACTGATATATTTTATAAACCCACAAGCTACATCTTGAGTACATTATGTTTTAGTCTTCAATAAAAAAATGAGAGTTAACAAATTATAAGAACTATCCATAAAAAGTTAGAGGTTTTGAAATTACCAAGAGTGACTAATAACACCCCCCCTTTACAAAGAGATTAGTGTTCCTGAAGAGTATACTACGTCTCTTGTTGTGACTTGTTCAAATATGTACATATCAATATTCAATTTGTTAATACACAAGTGAAACAAAGAGAAAAAATTTTAAAGATGCATTCAAAAATAAATAATTTTATCAATAAAGCAACCTAAAACTTTATATATTATTAAATAATCTTTAAGGTAGGTTTTTCTAATGAAATTATTTTCAGATGCAAAAGAAAAGAACAGTTTTGTGTAATTTATATTGTATTAAAACTACCAAAACAATAAAAGAACAATAATAAAAAATAGTGTTTCATTAATAACTCATTTAATTGCAATTTCAAGAATGTAGCACGTCTTTTAGCTCGTGTAAATTGTGGTGAATTTTACAGTGGTAAAACAGATAATTTAATATTATGGATAAATTAACAAATTCCATGTTAGATGTCCCTATACACATCTGCTGTATGCCAGGAAACATTTTAATTATTGTATTTTGAAACAAATTTAAAATTCTACAAGAACCATATTTTCATGTTTTCCCTTGTTGGGCATGTAAAACTTAATTATTATTTTTAAATTATCTTATAAACTTTTTTGGCACCACTTTGAATAGACAGAAAGTAAGAGCAAAGAAGTTACTAATCATATAGTCAGTAGGAACTGTGAAACCATAAAAACTGTTACTATGACTTACAAAAAACACAAAACTAAGTAAGAGGTAGAAAGTTCTAGAACAAAGTGTATCTTATAATAAGAATAAGATTTCAATTTAAAAATTAAAGTATATTAGATAAGTTTTGATTAAATATTTATTTTTTTACCATTTTTAATATAATTAATTTGTACATGGAATGCATCATGTATGCACATTTGGAAAATATATGCATTTAAATTAGATTCCTTATGTTTAAATTGTAAACAGTATTTGCATGTGTTTGTTACAGACAATCAATAAAATTATAATCCTGACAAATGAAATCTGAAGTCACGAAACCAGTTGAAAAAATTAATAAAGGAGAAGAAAAACAGAAGAGTAAGATACGAGTATTTTTTTTATTAGTAATAATACTATAACTTACACCAAAACTATAAATCAACATTATATAACAATAATAAAATTTAAAACAAAATCCAAGATGTGGATTATAAGATCCTAACAAAAAAAAAAGTTATCCTTTGCCAGCCAATGCCATTATCTCATTTATATGTAATAGGTGAGTCGATGCTCAAAACCTGACAATCAATTACAGAGTTGTTCTTCCTTACTTCAAAATAGCCTTTCTAACAGACACGAGTTTTATGTAGATTTCTAAAGAAACTAAATTAACTGAATCAGACATTTTCACTAGTACAATTGCTTCAAGGTATAGTGGTTCATGTGCAACATTTGGGTTAGCAACTCTTGCAAATAGAACAATGAGTCTGAAATTGTGTTATTGGATTTCAAAACTATTTTTAGAACTAGAATGACTGATGATGTCTTGGTACTATTCTCAACATCACACTCTCATGTCTCTCATATTTTCACGTAAAATATGTTTACTATTTACTTCACACAGTGAAAATGTCTGATTCAGTTAATTTAGTTGTAGTAGTTCTAAAAATAGTTTTAAAATCCAATAACACAATTTCACACCCATTGTTCTATTTATAAGAGTTGCTAACCCAAATGTTGCACATGAACCACTATACTTTGAAACAATTGTACTAGTTTTGTTAATGAAAAGAGGAAAACACTTTCAGCCTCTCCATTACACCACTGCAACTCTTCTCAATAACATGTGCTTAGTGATTAGGTGTGTAACACACACCAATCCCTAACAACACCTAAGTATTCCCCTAACTGTATCATTCCCATTCACTCACATGGAACTCAAAGAGAAATCAGCCAATGATGCCAACATTACAACTTAAATGTTGGAATTAACACCAGGATGTCTGCAGCCAACATTTACTAACACTGAAAACTAGAATACAGAAATAAAGCAACATTTGCTTACATTATTTGATGTGCAAGACATACATAACACAAGTGCATACAGAATTATATTAATTGCATTTTTCTAATTATAATTCACAATGCCTTTCCAATTTCAATACAAAAGTAAATATATTCTACTATTTTCTCATTTCTTAGTCTATCATAATATTTACCAAAATGTTTAATATTAAAGCAGTAATATAACTTATCCAAAGAGCCAATAGGGCAAGCCAGAATCTTTTAACCTAGGGAACCCTTTGTACCTTAGCTCTGTTGACTGCAGTAGTCACACAACCATAATTACAAGTTTACACTGTAGGATCCACTACCAGGTGCCTATCCATGAAAAACTCTTCATCAAGACTGAAAAACAGTGTGGAGTTTTTCAGAATTACAAGAAAAGTCTGGGTTGATGAACCTTATCATAGATATGTTTGTTTCTACTAATATAAATTTTGCATGGAAATGTTAATAAATAAAGATGTAAGGTAAGCCAAAATTTAGAAATCTAAGCCAGCAAGGAACAACAGTTTAATTACAAAACCATTATACTTGTACAGCACTGAAAATCACATTTTAAGGTCAAATAACAAATATTGCAGTCAATTACAATTACTTTTAAAACTTTATTTGACATGAAAATGTGACTCTCACATACAAAACAGGTCATCATACAAACCTCCAGGGAGAAACTGCGTGGAAAATATGACTCTCGCATACAAGACAGGTCATCATACAAACCTCCAGGTAGAAACTCCATGTAAAATATAACTCTTGCATACAAGACAGGTCATCACACAAACCTCCAGGGAGAAACTCCATGGAAAATATGACTCTCGTGTAAAAAAGATAACACTAAACATTTAAAATGTTCAAGGCATATAATAACACATACCTCCAGGGAGAAATTCCATAATAAGGTACAAGTTAATAGCATCTTGAAAACTATAATACATCTTTACAACCCACTGGTGATCAGCTTCTACTAACACATCTCTCTCAGCCCTCACATGAGCAACCTGTTCCAAAGATAAGAAAATAAATTACGAAACTTAAATGTAACCTATTCTTTCCTTGCCGCAAGCATGAATTTCTTGTCTCAGTTTATGCTAACCACTTAACATAAGTATTAAAAACCTCACACTCAAGAGTTTTTAGTATAACATTAAACTAAGATATGCTTTTTGATCCCTACACTCAATATTTACTCTTAGAAGCTTTTAACTCTTACCACCAGGGTCAGGGCTTCAAAAAATTGCAAGTGTTCAAAATCCAATGGCATTGTTCTTATATCTACTTCAACCACATCATGGATTTAAAACAATGAAATTTAACTGTATTTTTGAATGTTGTTGATAGATAGCATGAAGGTCTTGAAACTTGTATGTAAACTTGATCATGTAATTTTTAAAAAAACTATATATAGATTTTTAACTCTTACAAAATACTGTACTTCTAATGATTTGAAACATTGTAAATAAGAATGTTATTATTCTCAGGTAATTTATTTTTAAACAGTGAACTAAGTAAACTTTTTTAAAAGTACTTTAAAACTGGGAACAGATTCAGTTTTAAACATTTATTTTGTATCATTAAACATTGGTTATTTTTTTAACCTTTTGAAATGTTTTTCTATGCAAGCCACTGTATTACATTCAATATTTAATTAAACAGACCTATACAATCAATGTATGTGAATAAAATTAAAGTTACATGTTATGATTTAAAGTTTTAATCTGTCCAAGTTTCGACTCCTTTATTCCTAAAGCCTTTACTAAACTACTTAAAACTTCAAATGTACTGTCACATGGCCAACAAGCTATAACCATTTTCTACTTTGCTTCTTGCATTTTCAGTAATATACTGGTAGTTGAGTAAAGGTATGTCTAGACAATAAGATGTTTACATACCATTTGACTCATTCATATCAAAGTTCTGAGAAAATACAATTGGAAGAAGTAACAAATTTCTTTTTTAACTGGTAGCTGCCAGACCTACCTTCAATAAATATGTGAGCTTTATAGCCTACATGTATATGTTACACGTGCAGCCATTAAAAAGTGCTCATTTTACACTATAATCTAATAGTAATGATTTTAAAATTGCCCTGCAGTTATTTTCATAGATTATATGAAAGTGGCTGTAGTATTGTTAGCTGCTTGATAAACAATGGCACTTATAGTTGTTTCTTACCTATATATGTTAGATACAGTTTAAATTGTATTTGACTCTTACTATTATACTTAATTATGCATTAGTTATGTTATAAAATGCATGGTTAAAGGTTTAAAAAACATTTACATAAATATAAACATTAAATACAAATATGATATTGTGAGCCAAATGAAAATTTTGCTGAAGGGTTACCCTTGTTTCCCAAAGAAACTAATATGCCTCAAGGGCATCATTTACTTGTATTGAAACAAATAGAACAAGAGGAAAAGAACAAGTATAAAAAATAAAACATTAAAATTTAACTACAAGTAAAAAGTAAAGGACATGAAATTTAACAAAAGGAAGATTTTTAAAGATATTCTGCAAAAAAAATTTAAAAATGTATTTTTTCCTATTTTTAATTGTAATTATTTAATTAACTACACTGTACATTGATGATACTACCTAGTCAGTGACATGACAGAGAGAATGAAAACTAAAATACAAACATTTATCTTAAAAAGCTTTTGACATTTTATAAAGAGGTTCTACAGATTATGCAAATGATATGAAACTAAGACAAAAAAAAAGCAAATTTATACTTAAAAGGAAAATCTTGCAACTGATTTGCTAATAGTTTGAATAACAGAAAAATAACATGTTTTTAGTAAAAACAACTATACTTTTAAACTTTAAATGAAAATCATCTTGTAATATATTTGCTAATAGTCTGAATACATGTAAATATGACAGAAAAAGAGATTTTTAGTAAAAACAATTATAAAACTATCATTATTTGTGTACAATATACCTATATTTACCAAAATCTGACAAGTTTGTGTTGAGTTAAGAAATCTGTTACCACATGTATTGTTGTACAAGTTAAAATCCCAACTTGACCTCCACAAATTGTATGAGCTCACTGTAAGAGGGTTAAACATCTCTCTCACTGATTATCCAAATTAAACACCTGTTGTTGTTTTAGCTTATTTTTTCCTAATATTTTATAATTGCTTTTCACACACATTCTTAATATTGTTTATCATGAAATTAGTTTCTAAGTCAGTGCCACTGAATGCACAAAATCTTTTACAAGTTTTCAAGTTATTTTAAAAAAACACATTAGTTTATTATAGTTTCCACTTCTTGAATATAGTCTGTGGCACATGTTTATGGAACAGATGTGGTAGGAAATATGAAATTTGATATGTAGGTAGATTAAACAAACTGTTCCACTACTGTTGAGGTTACTCATTTTTTATGGGTACTAATAAGCTAATTGTTTGTGTGTCAAAGTTTAAAAGCTTTATTCTTAACACACTTTATAAAGACAACCCTCATAATATATCTACTACAGTAATGGGTTAGGTTTCATAAACAGCTTCATTCACATTGTTTCCAGTTAGAGTTTCTTTTTATACAAAGCAGTACCACAGAACTATTACAGATGATGTTTCATATCTTCTATCAAAGAAATGGTTTAAATTACATTCAAATGTAGTTAGTCACTTATTTTAAAACTGATATTTTTACTATACTAACAAATCCTTTAATAGCAAAGAGCTATATATCTTAAACATGAAACACCATAATGGAAATAATAAAACATTGTACTTCAAACCTGGTAGGTGAAAAACCCTTCAGTGGGGAAAAAAATTAAAACAGCAAAACAAACGTTTTTCTATTAAAATAAAGGTTTTGTTTATAAATATTTTTCCTTTCAAAGAAAAAATAACATTATATATAGAGAGTAAATATATATCTCATTATCAAAAATGGCTCAACCCAGGTTAAACTTGTTGCTTCTCTATTATAATCAGCTCATTTTCAAAAAAATAGCTGGTCTACCCAAGAATAAGATACCTTAAAAGTTATTTATCAGTAAGTATAACAGTGATACACCTGATAACAAGTGTGTGAAGGGGTTCTTACTTAATAAGATTTGATTTTTTTTTCTTTTTTATATAGAGCAGATAAAATTATTTTTGGAGAGGAACAAACTTGTATACAACAGAGACAGTATGTTTCTAACATAACTTGTGTAAAATATATTAACATGCTAAGCTTTCTCTTTCTTGCTTACTTCTGAAAGTGATGTAGAAAAATACTGCATGATAAAAGGTGCTACACAGTTTCACAGTTATTTTGGATTGCAATAAAAGCTTATCCAGAAATGCAACAATATTATTGTAATTCTTCTATAAATGTGATTGAATTTCATAGTTATAATGACTTCATATATCAGTATAATACATTTAGAATATTGTGTCCAAGTTACTTATTTGAATTATTATAAAAACATTTTTCATGTTAACCGTCATTGTACTTAAAAAAGAAAGCTTTCACTTGGAAATAAATTTTAAAACTGAATACTTACATTACTTTTAAATTACTTTTTAACATTACTTAAAAGTATTATCTGATAACCAGGAGGGACAAATATCCCAACTAATAATATTTAAATACAGTGATTAATTCCAAACAATAAAGTTATTATCTTAACATCAAAAAAAATTTAAATTCCAAAAACTTAAGCAGCTGTTTGAAGTTAATGTCCTGATAAAATTGTACCTGTTCTCTTTCCACCATATCTGCTTTTCGAAGAATTTTCATTGCATAAACATGGCCAGTATCCTTCTTTTGCACGAGGCGAACCTCTCCAAAAGCTCCTCGTCCAATCACTTTTAGTGGTTCAAAGTCCTCCACCCCTAGTCTTGATCGCTTCAATCTCAGAAACTCTGTTTCTTTCATGGCATGCTGATTCCTCTTTTCTTGTTTCTTTATACATATAAAACAAAACTTCAAAATGAAATTTTTAGCTATAAATATAAATGGCAAACCTCCTACTAATGAATTGAACAAAAAATATCAAGAATCAAGATTCAAATAATAAATATAAACAATCTAATGATCAGAATTCAAACAAGAGATATGAACAAATATAATAACAATTTAAATATATACAAATAACAAACCTAATGATTAGAAATTGAACATTTTAAACAAGAGATATTACAATAAAGTCTCCAGATGAGGAATTGAACAATAAAGAAAATTTATTGATCAAAACAACAGATGCAAAAATAGCTATATTTAACTAGAATTTAAATACTACAAAAATAACAGTACCCAAATTACAAAAAAATTCACTTTTGATAAAAATAACTCATTTTTATGAAAATTCACTATTTATGTGACACACAAACAGATATCCTTAAGTAATCATAATTTATATATATATTGCTTCTGTAGGTTACAAATGAAAATTAAAAGCAGATCAGTACAGAGCAAGCAGTCTATAATGAGATGTTTATGAATTATGTAAATTCTACAGACCATTATAATTAATAGGTGTAGATAATGTACTTCCCTTTTATTTTCTTATAATAGTTTTGAAATTAGTACACTACCTGCTGTTCAGATAAACCCTCCTCCTTCATTGATTCCTCTAATCTTTCATGTCTGTATATTGAAACAGAAGGAAACTACATAAGTAACTATCTGAAAATGGATTCAGAACTTTGTAACCTCACTAAAATACTTAACCAAACTGTATTCACTCAGAATTTTACTATGCAGTTTTAAATATATTACACTTTTAGATTCACCACTTTACTCAATACAAGCAAGATTATGGTTTTGTTATTTTTCAGAAATGCAGATTCTATGATTAGTAAACAGAGCAAGCTGTATTTTATCAACAAACAGTTCCCCACTGAAACAGCAACAATTCCACAAAATTACAATGCTAAAATCAGGTGGTTTGATTCCCCTTGATGAACACAATAGACACCCCAATGTGGTTATGCTATAACACACACTCAACAAACAGAATAAAAAGAAATATTCAATATAGGTAAATAAAAAATAAGCTGTATAAACAGTTTCAACACAAATAAAATAAGACTAAACATATATAAATATTAGTTAATTTTAGAACAATTTAAAATCATGTGTATCAATAAAGCTCACCTTATGGTTTACACAGATTTAAAAACTGTGTAAAAGGAACTTATGAAAGTAAAAAAAATAGAAAAAAATGTCTGATATATAACAGTTTAAAAGACTTTATATTGTGAAGTAATTTATCAATGTAGTTCCAAGCAAATGAAACAATTGTACATTCAAAACAAAATGTTCACTCAGTAAATTATTTGTTCTGGAATTACCTAAAAGTAATTTTTTTATGATCCATAGTTTTAATACAGTAAACTCAGAAAATCATTTATTATTCACTTACATAGATAGTTATTGTAAAAACTGTTCACATCATTTGATTTAAACATTTTAGTTAATATGATTTATATAAACAATCACTTACAGTTTAATAAAGGTATAATTCATAAAATGTAACACCAGCATTAATTTTATTAGCTACAAATTAACAGTGTACTACAAAGTGCATAATTACAAACAGTTAAATAATTTCCATCCTTCTCCAATGTAACCACTCGTAACATACGTAATCATAGTAACAGTCAAAGGAATATAAATATCTCTAACCACATAAAATTTAATGGATCATTTCAGTACGTATCTCATAATGCTTCAATTGAATGATACCTTTCTAAGCCTTGGGCCCATAGTTTTAAATCTGAAGAAATAGAGTATAACTATTCTACAGTGAAAGAATATATAATAACCTGTTCAACAACAACAAAAAAAAACGTTTTATAGATACACAATTAGATCAATTATTTCTTCCATTGATGAGCAATAGTCTTAAGACATGTACAATTACAAGTGATTATTATAATATCTATCATTTAATGTAAGGAACGTGTTTAGCTTATGATGTAATAACTGGTGTGATTATGGACAAACAACTTTTACAATTAATTGTACACTTTTGTTTGGAGAGAAGAGAAGGATGTGGATAAGTAAAGCAGACACTTCAGAATTTCAAACACAGTTAATTTGGAGAGAAGAGAAGGCTGTGGATAAGTAAAGCAGACACTTCAGAATTTCAAACACAGAATTAGCTCTACAAGAAATAAAAAGTAATGATGTTAAAATAGAAAAGGAAATTTCTATTTTTGTGAAACAATATATTTGAAATGGGTGTTATGGATAAGACCTTGAATTTATAACAAACATTCAGCTATTGTTGGTAACCAGCCAATTCAGTCAGTTTACTAGATACTTATAATGGTATTTTACTGGATGTTACCTACTTAGCAGCTGTATAGTTAAATGTTTGTCTAGTGCCAGGAGTAGCATAATGTAAATCCTCAGGGCAATCAGTGAACAGAGCATATTAATCTTCACAATACTTACAGCAACCACTAAGTCTGAAATCAGTGTGTAAACAGAAAGTGACAAGCCTGTACATGTCTGTTCTACAAATAGTTTTTAACACAACACCTGCCAACATGTCAAAGCTTGCACATACAGCACTACATACAACATGCTGAGATTTAAGAAAGCAGATGACATGTCTAGATAATACCAGGCTGGTAAGAGTTATTTCCCATTTGTAGAAATTATATATTAACAGGATCAACAACAAGGTGGAATTATCATTTAACCCTTTGTTAAAGTATTGTTATTGAATACTGTTCAGTCTGTAATTTCTTTACCTTTTATTCCAAAATTTCATATTAGCTTGCATGCCTCATAGTTTCCATTACCTCAAGAAACTGATAAAATTGTTTACACAAACATATAAATTGGACTATCTGGTGATTAAATATCTGGGTTATCCAACCAAGGACTTTATCCAATATTCACTAAAATATCATCAGTTATACCTGTGACAGGCACTACTTTCCACAGGTAGTTCTTGATACATCTATACTACACCTGCGCTAAAAAACAAAGTTACACCTCGTATTTCTGTAGTCTTTTTTTTTTCTTAACAGAATAAGCCCATATTATGAACTAGATGTCCGAGTTTTCATGACATCTTAAAAATTGGAAACTTCCAATTCTGTAAGACTTTTTTTTTTTCCTTTTTCTGACTGGAAAGAAATCACCAATATCACAGTCTGTGTTTCACTAAATTCCGCGAAATTTACATCAGTAAAATATAAATACACACACTCACACACAAGTGACACGATACAAGTTCCATATCACTCTATTCAAGGCTTGTTCACCGCTTATTTTAAAAGCGCTTATTATTTTGGGCACTCAACCACGAACGTTACAAATAACGTGCAGAACGATGTGCTATAATATTAACACACAGATAGGTAGTGTATTAACCCGATTCGTATCTCATCCTTGTTTGTAACTAAGGTTACGATAGGTGTCTTCGCTCGGCTTGCAAAACAAACCTTGGGTGAACGACCCTCACAGGTGATAACTTTTGCTACGAAGTTGAAGCCACCTATCGTCTGGCAATTAATATTATAGCGGTTCAGTAAGCGCTTCTCTGATTTGCCACTGTAAATAATTATTCACCACACACTCGACAAAATTGGTTTGTGATAATGCTTAACACTTGTTTTTTTCCAATCTGGTTTAAAATATTTTTATAGTGAACGTTACATTTACAGAAGTTAGAATGCCCCAATTTATAGGAAGAGATGTATTTTTCACTATCGCAATGTTAATCAGGAGTAACATTACATCACAAAGTGAAATTATGATAATTTCAACACACACACACACACACACATATATATATATAATTAATAAAAGTTGAGAATATGCAAGGTGATACGTAATATGAATAATATTGGGATTAGCTGGTGTCTATTATAACTATACTTTTACAATACACCAAACTGTATTAAATAAACACGAAATAACAAATTAAGAGAGTTCAAGAAACTTCAACCATAATTTTTTTACAATTGTGATATATGAATGAAAAGAAAAAAAGGGTTACATTAATCCATTCTGTACATAATAAATAGCTTCACTTGGGCCTAATCCTCCTAGCAAAACATGCGTATCCTGTACAGCTTCTAATGCTAGCTACTTCTATTATTATGCCATTAAAGTAAAAATAAGCTTGTAAAAAAAAAAAAAAAAGCTTTTACATTCGTTCATTTGACACCATTCGAAGTGGTGAAAAATGATATTGTAATACAGGTTCAGTTCAAGATCTATACTAGTTCTGGAACTGAGAAGAACACTGTTCCTTTTCTTAAAATATCAGTTTCGTCTTAACGACCTTTCAATATCTTATAGTAAGTAAATAAATGAAGCACAGTTTCTAATAGCTTCTCGTCATTTGTTTCACGAACAGACTAAAACCAGTTTGGAATTGTATAGATTTTTTGTCTTTTTCAATGACAGTTAGTGTTTCAAGAATTATTTTAGCAGCCATCACGCAATGATAGTGTTAATAAGTCATTCAAAAAAAAAAAAAAAAAAAAAAAGCTCCTGTACACAAAGTAAGAGCATGATAATAAACCTTAGTCGCTGTTTGTTACTTATTACGATGTGAAATATATTTAAATGATTTCATAAGAAAGTACGAAAATAACTTAGTGGCAATTTAATAAGTACTTCAATATTTTGTACAGGGTGTTCGGAAAGTCACTAAGCACTTATATATTTATTAACAGACATGTTTCAATATAGAATACAGGAGGTAAATATGAATGACAATTATAAACAATGCTAAAAGTGACCCCCCGTTGGCATTAATACAGGCTTGGATCCTTCTTATTTTGTTTCTAAACACCGCTATCAGTTGCTGGCTTGAAATAGACTGAATAAAATATAACAACAAAACTGCACAGTGACTTTCCGAACACCCTGTACTAACAGCACTGGTTGATTCATGGAAGACGCAGGTAAATGGGGGACATATCCCCATCCTACAAACACTAATTGTACCATTAACAACAGCCTGTTATACTACCAAAACTGTTATACATACCTTCAGAAATTATATTACAAAGCGACTTATATCTGTCTGCAACTAAAATAAATTGTACTGCCCCGAAACTTTAAGGGGAATTCTACAACCTTCAAACTAAATATTTATATGGGGGGATAGGGGTTAAACTGAAAGCAGTATAAATAAAATGACAATTATTATTATACTTACTCTAAGCTATTACTCTAAATCAACAAAACAAAAACTATTTGCAATGAAATTGGTACAATATTGACATTCTAGTCCTAACTAATTTACCTGCTTTTCCTCTCTAGGTGCTGCGAAATAAGGTTCGAATAATAATTTTCCAGATGAACCTTTGCCTTGGTGGCTTTATCCAGTGTGTGTCCGCTGAACCTAATCTGTCCCCCATCTGTCGTGGCCATCCTCCCACGGGGGATATTCCTCTAAATGATTAGAAATCGCTACGTTATAGTTGTTCGAAAATTGAGGCATTTTCATAAAGAAAAAAAAAATCTTTTGTTCAATAATATTTTTAGTGTTAAATTGCCTAAGTTAGCTCGAGACATTACCAATGAGTTCAGTGTCCTGGAGTCGTAGGTTACCCTTTATTCTAGAAACGCATGTGCAGTTCACTAAAGCTTACAAGTCCAGAACACTCTACCTAAAACTTCAATTGAACAATAGTTTTACGGACGCTCTTAATTTAACGTTTCAAATGCAAGGTTTTCACGAATACGGCATTATTTTGAATGTAAAATGTCACTAATAAATTTAAAGGCAAATAATACAGGCATACAAGGTGGTTTAAAAATATTGAATATTTAATTACAACTAAATATTTCTTAATAACATAAATTTTCATGTACTATTTAGAAAGCCGAAAACACTACAAGTCTGTCACATTATAGGTAGTTATCCAAACACCGAGTTTAGCCAATACTGTGTGTACGAAGCAATGCCCTAACCAGACTAGAAAATGACCAATTGTTCTGACTTGTTCCATCAAGTCATTTACTGGTCTGAAAGGGCTGATCGTAATATAGTGATAATAAAGTGAGGCCTTACCATGTTAGGACTAGCCCCTGTACAACACTGAAGTGCAAGTAACGAGGTGTGTATGTGTTTACGACAAGGCGTGACAGCTACAAGTGAGGTGATGTATGCCAGCTACATTTACATTGAACAAGTGAGGTGATGTATGCCAGCTACATTTACATTGATCAAGTGGACCAACCTGCTTTAACCCCACTAAACGTGACCTTATGCGTGTTCGTTGTGAAAAAGTGCTCAAGTGATAGCTTACAAAAGAAGTTTTGTAAACCAAACATGGGTACAAATAGGAAAAACAAATCGCCATTTTATGAGTACGTTTAACAATGATATCATGTATTTGCGTCTTACAAAAACAGTGAGGGGGAAAATGTAGGACGAAGGAAAGCGCTTGTTGTTAGGAATAGCATTTCTTCCATAACATATGTAAACATATATAAACACGACGAAAAATAACATTGTTATATTAAGATTTCTGAATTATTATAAAAGATGAAAAAGGGGTTAAACTTTAAATTTTCAACTTTAGAATTAAATAGTCTTAAAACAAGTCAGTGACTCAAACACATACTATTCGTATTTAAATGAACGGTGAAGATGGCCTACAAGCGGCTAATCATGCCAGTCTCTTCATGTGTTACATGAATTGGTTTATGTGCGACTCAAACAGTTCGTGTCAGTTGCACGAAGAAATATTTAAGAAACTAAGTCACGGGGGACTATTACTATGTATAACACCAGCATGGGCCCGACATGGCCAGGTGGGCTAAGGCGTTTGACTCGTAATCTGAGGATCGCGAGTTTGAATCCCCATCCCACCAAACATGCTCGCCCTTTCAGCCGTGAGGCTGTTGTAAATGTAACGGTCAATCCCACTATTAGAGAAGACCAAGAGTTGGCGGTGGGTGGTGATGACTAGTTGCCTTCCCTTTAGTCTTACACTGCTAAATTTGGGACGGCTAGCGCAGATAGTCTTCGAGTAGCTTTGCGCGAAATTCAAAACAAACCAATTATTAATATTTTATGCAACGTTTCACCATATATGTGCTCACGTAGTGGTAAACACACACGCATGCGGGAAACGTTGCATTGAAAAATACAACAAAACGCTGAACATGAAAAAAAAAAAAAGCAGTTCGAGTACGTGACAGTTATTTTACTAACAACATAACGAAATGTCTATTTTTAAATACAATTCACATTGAAACTTAACTTTAAAGCAGAGACTTCTCTTTTTAATTTTATGCTTCAATACATTGAGTGTATGTTAAAAATATTACTTTCAGTTTCTAAGAGTTACTTCAAATTCTGTGTTTATCTGGAAACAAAACTAAAACGATATAATACAAAAGGAAATACGAATATTAAAAAAAAAATTCGAACTATATTAACCACCAATAAGATAATGCTTTTTGCGAAATAAAAATCCCTTACAATAAATAGTATGCACGTTGGTCCTTCTTTGCCTGCTATTACGACCTGGTAAAACAGAAGCTTTACTCACAAATTATTCAACAGGTGATTAAGTGTGGTTTGTTTACCATTCTTAAAAAAACAAAAAAAACTAATTTCCACAATCTACAAAACGTTATTCTAAATAGAACCACGACTACATATTAAATAGATACGCTTGAAATATTTTCCTGCGAAAATAATTGTTAATAGTCACGCATGAACACGAACTTTTTCTAATAGGCACAAAAGAACTTTTCTCGGTGAACTGTGGGCAATATTAAACGTTATACCTTCAATCAAGCGTGTTATGCCTAACTTGCATAACTGCCAATGTGTACATATTTACAGCAGCTTTGGCTCGGAGATAAAGATGTTTGATATAAATTAATGTAATCCATAATTATATCCTAAACATCACTTCTGTCAAATCAAATAGGAGATTAAAATGTTAAAATAATAAATCACTTATTTGAAGCTAAAAGTTCAAACTACTTTACGAATAACAGATAATAAGTGGCTATGCACAAGTTCATAAGTATATATATATTTTCATGCAGTATTCTTAAACTTATATTGGACAATAAATAAAAATTCGATTACGCTTCTCATCATATAACAAGAAGTAATTGAGATTTAACTCCAATATTTTTCTAACTATTGTGCATAATGTTTTTAAGCCTGAAACATACCTAAAGATTATTAAAACTATGTTTATGAAGGATTTGTTGCCATAAAAATATCAGAAACGATAAATGTATATTCACATAAATATTTTTATACTACAAAAGTTCTGGGAAAATAATTTGACCTAAACATTTAATTTGGTAAATGTCGAATATTCTGTTATTATATTTAGTCTTGCTACTCCTGGTGATAAAATACTGGTACTTGCATATCGAAAATAGTAATAATAGGTCAGTATAATGTAACATTTTGTTTACACGTTACTGTTGATGATATAAAATCATGATTAAAATAGGAATCGTATATGATAACATTAGCAAATTATCTTCACAATTTGTATGATAATCCTGGTTTATCCTCTAATGTTGAAAATGTTCTCATTTGCTAGTTATTAAATTTACTAACTTCTACGACTGTGGATAAATCGTAAAGAAATTTCTATGTTTTGACTGACAAGAAATCTGAATAAAGAAAATATATACTAAACCAACTTCTCATATAAAACTCTCCACAAATTCAAAGTTTGTTCTCAACAAACGTAATGACGTTTCCAAAACTAGGTTGTTTTTGCCCAAGGGCATTCCATTTTGGCCTTGGTCTACACTGCAAAACTAGTTTTTCAACACATTTAGAACTTGGTACACTTATCGTTGTGATAAAAATCATGTAAACTAGAGATGTTTTTGTTTTCGCATTCCTCCTAGTTTGGTATTGACCGAAAGGCCTCTTGGGATGTAGCTTGTGGGAGACAAAAGACAGATCTAAAAAGCTTTGTTTACACGCCTCTTATTTTGAATCCAAAATGGACAAATTAGAAGGCATGTTGGGGGGAGGGGTGTATGTGCAGTTTACATTATTTTAATCACAATTTTTGGACCCATTGGTTTCTTTAACGCTTCCATAGCTTTGGGCGTTTAAACCACAAACAATAAATGCCCTTCAACTATTTCTTATAGTTTTCGTTAGATAAGGTCTGACGAATCGTACCTGCGTTTGTCAATTACTAAACGACCCGACACAAAGAAAGTGGATACAATGAGAAGTACAAAGATGCCATTGTTACTGTTCCTTCCACTTTTCCGTTTTCTTGTTCTTTCGACTGGATTCTCACGTTTCTGGACCATCGACCTCTTTATCTGATCGCCTTATCTTCAAACGGAATTCCACCGTAAATGCGCTTCAACAACGTTTGCATTTCATGCAAATACCACACCGTCCACTCTTCCATCTGCAACTTTCAAATATCCTTCAGTGTATGTAAGCTAGTTCAGCATTCCAAACGGACCTTCTAAGGTTATATTTCTTTGCAAAAGGTAAAAAAACTTTACTAAAATCGTTATAAGAACGAAGAAAATTGATAATATTCAAATAGAAATTTTTCTGCAAGATGTAAACAGAGAAGAAAACAAAAATTGTTTCTTCAAAACCTCCGATACTAAATTTTCGCTGAAAGAATTTGATGGCAATTCGTCATCTGTCGAATACTGTGATAACCAATTAACTAATACATAGAACTAAGTTTAAAATTAAATTCCACTTAATATTTTATTTCGATTAGTTCCCTAATCCACCTCCAGGAGTGAAGGTTCTGCTTCCTTCCTACACTTCTCGTTTTGTTTATAGCAAAGTCACTAGAACTATCTGATGTCGTTCCTAATTTTGGCCTATCGAAGAGAGGGAAGGCAACCGTCTAGCAGTACTCACCCCAAACTCTTGGAATACTCTTTCATCAACGAATAGTGGGACTAATTAACCATCATATTATAACGCTCCTTCGGCTAAAAAAAAAAATAGCAAGGTCGACGCCGGATCTACGCGATTTGTTCACTAATTACACAGTCATTGTAACGGTAAAGACTTGCTGTTGAAAGCTCCTGTTTCCATTTTATTTTTCACTTAAGTTTGTTTTTACAATTTGTTTTTGGTAGCCAAGATGGTTTTAACAGTTCTTTCTCAACTTGGTGCACGCTAAAATAAACAATATATAGGTCGTTATAATCGGGCTGCATCTAACATATCAATGTGTCTTAAGAGAAATTGTGTTGAAGTAGAGATTCGTATGAAAGATCACCTGCGTTAAAAAAAAAAATTAAATGGAACTAAACTTGAATTGGTGAATAAAACGAAAGTTATCTGACACTTTTTATGTTTAATAATGAAAAACATGGAGTTTCTTACACGATTAGTTATGGAAACTAATATACTAAATTTAGAGAATCGATAGTTCGTTTTTGGACTTTTATAGCCTGTTTTCGGCGTAATCCCAAAAAAACCCCAATAAAGTAGCAAGTATTTCTAGCACCGTCAAAGAGAAAAATTCCAGATGTCCATTGGTCAATGGCGAAGTTTTGGATCAAGTAATTAACATGAGGTCATTCGGTAATGGAAGGATTCACAGTTTTTGTTTGTAGTTAGGCATAAAGCTACACAATGTTATGTGTTATGCTCACACGGGTATCGAAACCCGCTATTAGCCTTACCACTTGTGCCACTAGGGGATAAGGTTAAAAAAAAACAAGCTTCAAAGTTGTTGTAATTTCCTCTTTAGCTTTGTTTTATTATTAAGAATTACAGATAACCTTTTGACTGAATAATCACTGAGGTAGGCCACATCTACGGTCACAGCAGTCTATTGCACTGTTTCCTATACTTAGTGCCGCGATATTTTTGCAATTATTAAGTAACAAGTAACGTATATTAATTTAACAATTTTAACTTTTCAAATCTGATTTATTTTCTCCCTGATATCACAGTATATGGATGTTACGTATTTATAAAAACAACTTGAAATGTTATTTGTATAAATAACATTTTTTTAATTAAAAGGAATAAATATAGAAAGTTGTTCAACACCACTTGACTATGCAAGGATAATTAAAAATTTTAATCATATTTTAAAATCATTATAAATCGACAATACAATTAACCTCTAAAAGTCGTTTTGTTTTTTAGTATACTGTATACTAAAAGTCTAGTCATTATACACATACAATATTTGTTTAATGTCAAGCACGAAGCTACACAATCTACCCACCATGAGAATCGAAACCCGACTTCTAATGTTGTAAGTTCGTAGACAAATCGCTGTGCCACTTGGTGGAGCACACTATATAATTGTTCCATTGCTTATAACCTAATAAATCTTACAAAAATTGTCTAAGTCTACATACCATGTTTGTCATTTGCCACTGTAAACTAATAATGTATATCACACAAAATACAGTAAAACATTAAAACAGCAAAATTGAAAATTCTATTATATGTCAGAATATCAAACTTTTGTTTTACGTAATTCAAATCCTAGTCTTACGTAGATCAATCCTTTGTTGTTGTTGTTGTTGTTTTTTTTAAGGAGACGATACATGATTTTCTGTGTGTTTATACATAGAAAAGAAGGCAGGTGAAATACCAAAGTATTTTAGTTTAAAACAAGACACTGAGGTTAATATTACTGGTTCTTAGTGCATGTTCTTAAATTATACACAAGTTCCGATTCACATCAAACTGCAGAAACGTGTACACAACACACAGCTTTCATTAATGATGGAAGTACAAGCATGTGCGTTAAGAAACTAGTTGAACGTTCAAGTCCACGTACATAGATCTTCCTGGAAGTGAATGTAATAATACAACTTGCCATTATGTTGCAGTGTGCGAAGTAAACCTGAAGCAAGCGTAACAAGATACTAAATACATAACACTCTGGTATGGTGTAGGAAGGCAGTGCTAAAAAACGAAAATCTTGTTGTCGGTGTAACATGGTGTAGAAAATAGGTTTTATTCCAAAATGTACATAGAAATAATGCAACAAGAAATAACCTTTAAAGTATGACATGGTATAGGAAGTTCAGGTCTTGTCGTAAAGTTCTTTCTTGGAGTTAATAAAATTAATGAACATCTTTTCAATATGATGAGATGTAGGAAAGCAGAGACAAAAAGTGACTTATCAACTGAAATGTTACCCTTCCACATAGCATAATGTTCAAGGGCAACAACGGATCTGTTGGTCCATCTTGGCTGTTATATCCTTGTTTGTTTTGAATTTCACGCAAAGCTATACCAAGGCTGTATGCACTAGCCGTCTCTAGTTTAGCAGTACAAGAATACAGGGAAGGCAGCTAGTCATCACCACCCACCGCCAACGCTTGGGCTTCTCTTTTACAAACGAATAGTGAGAATGAGTCACATTACAACGCCCCCACGGTTGAAAGGGCGAACCTGCGACCCTTAGATTGCGAGTCAAGCGCCCTAACCATCTGGCCATTCCGGACTGTTGCATCTTGTAATCCAAATTTAAATATTTTATTACTTAATAGTTATAAAGCTAGACCTTAACATTCATATATCAAGTTTCTTTTAAATTCGTTCAACTTTATTGACTCCACAACAACATAACTAGATGGTATAAAAAAGAAACGTAGGTAGCATGTCAGAAACTACTTAGGCGTGGTACAAAACTATACCAGTTTGATCTTTAACAACAAAACAAAACAAAAAAACAATATCCCACATTTAAGGTTTCCTTCTTGTCACAATATAAACTATTAAATTGAGGAGAACTGAACGAACATGATCTTCGTCAAATTTTATTCGTAGGGGGGGGGAAAATGTTGATAAAAATGTCAGTACTGGCTAATTATTACAAAAAATTATTTACGATAGGAGTGAAGAAGATATTTATTCCAAAATAGTCATAACTTTTTATATAAAAACGTTAAATTTTCACGCATTTATACATTTGCAAACACAGTACCTATAACACTGAATGAAGTATATTTAAAAAATAACAGCTTTCTCTATAAACAAAAAAATCTGAAAGCAACAATGTAGTCGAAATCAAAAACAGAACCAGTTCCAAGCCACCATGTTATAGACTAACCCTAAAGTATTGCAAACCAAAGAGAAATCAATTTGATATTAAAGGTTTCCAGGAAGTTCACTCGTGCAAGTTTGTGTGTATAGATTTGTACTATACATAATGGGTTAAGTAAAATGAATTTTCTTAACATTCTCAGATCTAAACTTATGGCTCTCTTTGTTGTTGTTACAAGCATACATTGTGTATCTGCGGATATTAGAGATGTAAACATTCGTATCTAGCCGTTTCTAACAATACTGACTTGTTTTGGATATTTGCCCCAAACCACAGAAGGCGTATATGCTCAAGGCAATCTTAATTTACGACATTTATATCTAACTTTATCCAAAATATAGTTTTATACACACACACACAAACACACAAAAAACATTTATATATAGAAATATATTCGTAATGATCTACTTATCCCATGTAAAGTTTTAATAAATGGTATTTTATCATGCGGTTTAATATTTATATATAATACAAGCAACCTAACACCCATAATAATTTGCATGGTAATGCACATTAATGATTTATAACTCACTTTGCATGGCCATACCAGTTTTTGGGTGTAGATACGTTAGAAGCAAAATCAACCGAATCAGCAAATTCATATTTAGTTCGAAGAAAGGGGTTTGTTTTGTTTTTGAATTTCGCGCAAACCTACATGAAGGTTATCTGCGCAAGCCAAACCTAATTTAGCAGTGTAAGACTAGAGGGAAGGCAGATAGTCATCACCATCAACCGCTAACCCTGGGGCTACTTTTTTAACAACGAATAATGGGGACTGACCTCACATTTAACGTCCCCCGCGACTGAAAGGGCGAGCATGTTTGACGACCCTCAGATTACGAGTCAAGCGCCGTAACCATCTGTCCATGCCGGACCACCAGAAAAAGAGTTCAAAACAATAACATAATAACTAGAAATCTTTTAGATAACACAAGTGGAATGTTATTTTCCACATAATCTTCAAACAAAATGCATTGTATTTTAGAACAACCAAGTCCTTGAAGTTTCGACCTACGTTGAAGGAATGTAACGTGTGTTCAAGACCGAAGCAAACATGACGCTATAAAATGCTAACTATATACACACTTCTATGTTAGATCAAACGTGCAAATATATCGTAAGAATACTTGCCTGGCACGGACAGCGCATTAAGTAGAATTTCGCATCATTCAGGTGTAAAAGCATAAGTAATGGTTAAAATAAGAAAACGTGCCTTGATGGTCAGTATAATAGACAAAAAGCTGCACATTTAGTATGGATGCATATACGTGAACAACATATTCAGAATATGCAGATATAAAAAAAACAAAAAACACCCGAGTCTGAGTAAAGGTATATTTGTAAATGCCCTCATCCACAGCCTGACTTCTACAAGTCTATAATGTACACCTACCAATGACACCCAGCGTTTCATATTGATCGAAGTAACTTTCGTCATCAGCGACTATAATTTAAGCATGGCGCGCACGATCTCGAGCGGACAGTGTATAATTGGAAAGTACACTTCTGTCCGAAGCTTCTACTTGTGTATCTGATAAGTAAATAATGAACGCAATGTTCATTCAAACCAACTAAAACACTCCGAAAGTGTGGTGGGAAGGTAATCAAAGGCTATACAGCAGGGCTAAAGTATAGTCATACATAACACCTACAATAATATTTAATTCTACGGTCCTAATTTCAAATTTACAAGTTTATTGAGGTCAGACGAGAGAATGATTTTTGATAACCAGATATTTTAAATGTCTTAGATAATGCGCGAGTTCTGATCCGCTTCAAACTGCAGAAATACACACAAACAGTTCTCATTAATGTAATGGAAATGTTTAATTCAAAGATACAAATGTTTTAAGCATCTTTTTTTATACTTTATCAACCAAGCCAGGTTTTCTGTACTTGGTTCTCCGCATTCGATCGTACAATAATATACTGTTCTGGTATGACAAGTACAGAAGGTACAGTCCACTCGCCACAAGCAAACTCTGTATGTATTCTTCATCGATTTTTCGCCTACATTTCTGAGCAAGCATTAAAGACATTACTGCGACCTGCAGACGATTCACTGTATCATATACAGTCGACCAGTTAATTACAATCGCAACATTTTTTATTCAAGACACCCGTTCTTCGATAGTAAACACAGGAAAATACGCGGTTTAAAATACGAAAATATGTTTTCACGTCTTTAATACACTGCACATATTTTGTATCCATTCTATTAGGTTATAGTCGAGTCCAACAGTACGACACCGTTATTTGCACTAACTCGCTACACGTCATTATGTAGTTAACGTGGAATCATACAGTTTAATGTTATCTAAATTGGTATTTTACAATGTACTGCTTCCACTCCTACAACGGTGCTTGGTGTTCATCGGTCATCCGACATCTCTACATAAATATTTCGCAGTTTTCTCCTATGCGTGAACATCGTATATTCCAGTGAGTAAAGAAACAATGCATTCCAAAGCTCTGGCTTTATCAAAAATGTTTATAACTATTGAATTTGATTTATGATTAATCAGTTTATACAACTAACTTGTAACTTTGTCAAAAACTTTTAACAACTACTAACTTTGATTAACAATAATCCGTCAGCCTAATACACAAGTAACTTGTAACTTGTCAAACGAGCTGGAATAGCGTTTTAATTACGCCTATACTCACGCCCTGGTAGTTCACATGCCGGTCGTTGGCCACTCGATACTGAAACCTGGTGAGAAGTGGGCTTTTGTAGAGCTCTGGCCAACAGCCGAGCATACTGGCTGTCTCACACTACGACTTAAGCACGACTTACGAGGCTCAAAGAGAAATAGAGAGCAACACGTGTATAGACAGCCTCCACGTGTTTGTCATGTAATCCTACAAACACACATACATACATACACGGGTGACGATAAGTGACCCCAACTTCGACTCCATGCAGTACCGTTCCCAGTCCGTGACACGCACCGCTGAAGATAATATCTTTCCGGCTCCGGATACTTACTTCCTGCGTCCCAAGGCGGTCAGATAACGAGAACTTACACAGTGCACTATAAACTGTCTTACTCAACAGAAGAATAACCTCCGAGAAACGTCAAGAGAACAGCCTCCGCAACGTTGGGAAAGTTAAAAGCAGGCAACGCCTGTGGGATACATCAAGTCAGAATCAAGTTTTACCGTCTAAACAACAATAGGTCCATGACCTAACGTTCTAGCGACGTAACGTCACAGGAAGCATCTTCCTTCAACGAAATATACCAAACCATACTGTAGAAGCAGCGATAACGACAGGCATTTCACAAATACGATTTCTGATTTGCATACTTCCAGCTTCGTTTTCACCTCATATTCACTTTTCTTAAATAATTATAAAAAGATTAAATTTCTTTTCCTTAATAAAAGTGAGTTTCATCAAACTGTACATTATTTTCCGTGATTTATGCAAGTCAAATGCTGTGGTTTGTTCTGAATTTCGCGCAAATCTCGAGGATCACCTGCGATAGCCGTCCCTAATTTAGAGTGACAGCTAGTGAACAACACCTTTCCCCAACTCTTGGGCTGCTCGTTGACCAACTAACAGTAGTAGTGACTAGGATTATAACGCCCCTACGGATGAAACAGCGAGAATGTTCGATGACGGGAATTCGAACTCGCCCCTCAGCTTGCTAGTCGAACGTCAGTCCTGTTGTAACTCAAGTGACCTGAAACGGTTTAGACTTACACAGCATATAAAAGATGAGCCAATGTTACGTATAAGTTCTACTCACGATACACATGTTAACGTACGAAACAGATAAAATGCTCTTGATTATAAACACGTGGAACATCACTAAAGAGATAATAACTTTGTTACTGTATCGCTAGTTATTTTATCCCATAAATATCATTTCATTATATTTGGTAGATTGTTTAGACAGAGTATTCATGATGAAACTTTGTAGAATGGACGATAACTGCCTGTTGTGAAGACATAACTGTAGAGGATCACGTTTCTTTCAAAAGTCTTCCGCCTTTCGTCTTCAAGTCACAGTAGTAAGACTACAGATTTATAACGCTAGAAACTGGGTTTCGATACCCGTGGTGAGCACAGATAGCCCAACGTGCTATCTGCGTAGGTCTACAAACCAATACACAAAAAACAGACAAATGGGAACCTACCAAATGATGAAACTTACACCTATATCTGATTAAGACAACGCCGAATAAAATGTATTTTATACCTTATACGTACACTTAATACCTTGGGTATGGATGGAATATTTTACACACTGACAGACCTTGTAACCATACATCAGACTCATTTGATGGTCTTTGTTAAGCTCTGCAGACTATAGTTCTAGAGGTACTAGCATTTGTTGGATTTTTACACACCAGACTCTCTTGATGCTGTGTGTATATGAAACGTTACACTACTACTTCACCTCAACAAATGTGTTTTGTGGCACAATGAAGATGGAACGGTTGATGTTGTATGCAACGCTACGTTCTACTACAAAAAATGTTCTGTGGTACCTTGAAGATGGAACGGTTGACGTTGTATATAACGCTCTATTTTACCACAAGAAATGAATGTTCTGTGATACTTTGAAAATGAAACAGTTGATACTGTTTGTATGTAATGTTCCACCCTACCACAAGAAAAGTGCTTTATGATGTCTTGTAAACAGATGACTTCTTTGATACTGTGATTAAAAAAGCACTATGTACAAAGAATCACATTGTTTGTACTTTGCGGTTCCTTGTAAATGGGTGACTCAAGACGCTGATAACTTGTATTTCAAGTTTCGCATTCAATGAAATTGAATATTTACTATATGGTAAGTACCAGCTCACTTGTTGCTGTTTGCGTCTGTGAATAGAACAATTAACGCATACATAACAGGTTCAGGTTAAATATGATTCCAGATCGACATTTGTTCGATCTACCAAAGAAGTTAAGATTAAAAGTTCACCATAACAGCCTACAAAGTTTTACATACCATCGTAGACTTATGAAACAACTGATTTCAGTTCTGTTTAAACTCAAAAAATTAAATAACCATCATTACTTCGGTCAGTTGAGTTTGACTGCACTCTTTTCCATAAATATAATCTTTTTTTTTTAAATCCATGTACCGAATATCTCGCCAGTTTTTATACAAGTTTTACAAGCGAGTAATGTTCTTATCATATAAAATACAACAAATAAAAGAGAACTTATTCCCAAACTTAACCTCCCACGCCCGATCAACATTGCTAGTCAGTCCACGACATTATCTGTTAAAGATTATTTTCTTTATGTTAAATTTTCGTGCAAAACATCTAGAGGGTTCTCTGCGCTAGCCTTCCTTAGTTATAAAGTGATAGACATGAATTTTGGGTTACTCTTTATAAATGAACAATGGGAGTGACCGTCACAATATAATGCCCCTATGCTCGGTGAAAGGTTACGATCTCACGACATAGTTATAGTCGCTCGAATAACAAAAGCGTTAAACGTAAAAATATGAAAACAAACACCTTCAATATCATACTATAATGGAACTCTTGGTTATACGATACTGGAAAAACTTTTATTGCTCGATGTGCAACCCCCAACTTCACGAAATTTTTATCCTATATACATCTAGATTTGCAGTAGATGTCAAGACTCTTGTTTCGCCTTTATTTTTCTCCATTCTCAGGGTGCAGATATGATGACATAAATACGTCACACGCGGATCTTACGCAATGGGTAATTGGACAGTTGCAATTAATCCTACCCTTTATTTTTGAATATTCTATGTATCTTACAAGAAAGAAACTATTTCACCCAACTGGTCAATTCTTTACTATGAACAGGAAAAAAAACGAAATTAATACAACGCAATATACTGATATCCGCCAGTAGCTAATGGTTTGTTTTTGAATTTCGAGCAAAGCTACTCGACAACTATCTACGCTAGCCGTCCCTAATTTAGCTGTATAAAACTAGAGGGAAAGCAGTTAGTCATCACCAACCACCGCCAACTCTTTGGCTACTCTTTTACCAACGAATAGTGGGATTGACCGTCACTATATAACGCCCCCACGGCTGAAAGGGCGCGCATGTTTGGTGCGAACTCGAACCCGCAACCCTCGGATTACGAGTCGAACGCCTTAACACACTTGGCCATGCCGCGCCCGTCGGTAGTTCACGTACTTTTTTTGTGCACGTGTATAGTAATAATACGATGTGCAAAGTTATAGAATTTGTTAATTTTAACTTCCACAATACAAGTAAAACATTACAGATGAAATGTCTTACATCATTGGTGACCCTATCGAACGTTGATATTAACCTGTTCAGTGCCGTAGACAAGATAACTCGTCGAACCCACGACCCTCAGATTACGAGTCGCACGCCTTAACCCACCTGGCCATGCCGGGCCTGTAGCTAATAGTGAACCAGTCAATAATTTTACAAATTAATGTAACAAGGGCGCAAGGGAACAAAAGCTGCTAGGCATAATGTTTCAAAAGAATGTAAACATTAGAAGTTGTAACTGATACATCATTACAGGAAGAGTTTAGATTTTCAATATGTATCATTTAGATAAAAAGACAAAAAAACACGATACCAAAGACATTCTGCTGTCAGATCAAGCACTTCATCAATTCTCATGTTTCTATAAGAGGAAGTAACGGGTGTCGTTCACGTAACGCAAAAATTACAATTAGAACATCATTTCGACATTTCTACAAACACCTCTGATTGTACCGTTATAATCATATTAATTTGCCCCCGATTTGCGATATTATATATACATGTATTCACATAAACATATATATTCAGTGAACTGCAATTTATACGTTAGGTTTCATGGTACACAACATTGACATGACGAAAATAACGCGTTCAACAAAATATGTTTTATGGCATTTATTTAAAAAGCCATCTCTGAGAGTTAAACTACTAATATAGGTCACAGTTAATCAGTACTCTATTTTAAAAGTGATACATGGTGTATATTACAATTATAAAAATGTTAATTAATAATGATAAGCTAACAAACCGAGATAGAAAAAGAAACACTTACGCGTGAAGAATAAATGTATTTATTCATGGCCGTTCATGGCTGTGATATAACAAATCGCACCAATATATCTTAACTCTAAGTGTACTAATAGGTGAAGGGTGTATTCCTGTTGGACGATCATCCCAGCTGGGGGTAGAAAATGACGTCAGCACGAAGTACGAGTTACTAAACCTAACACGTACGTAATACATTTTGTCTTCAATCTGCAAATAGTCACCAGTATATTTGATTTGGCAAACCACGTGCCATACAACTTTGAGATAATGCGCTCTCTAATAAAATAAAAACAGAATAACCGGCCCTTGGAGAACGAAAATAATGTGCTATGTGGGGACTTGTTCGTCATTTTCAACCTCTTGCTGTCGTACTTGCTCGTGAGTTGTAACGTACGCTGCTTTCCTTCGTATTCCTTTTTTTTAAATTTTCATTTATTTTCTTGTTTTACTCCACCGTTGCAATACGTTGCGGTATTAATTAGAATCGAATTTGTTTGATTTGGTACAAAGCCACAAAGTGGACCACTTGAGTTTTGCTAAACACTGGTATCGAAACTCGATTTTTATAACGTTATAAGTCCTCGCATTTACCGTTGAACCACCTGTGGTGAACGAAATGAATTCATCATACATCAGTATTTCCCAAACTGCAGGGCGTCCACCAGGCTGGGATAAATGATCTAATTGGTGGTAGGGGAGAAGCAATAGCGCAATGACGTAAAAATGATGTTTTAATACATTTTTATTCAATAAAAGTAAAAAGTAATTACTACAACACATATTTAGCATTTTAATGTGTATGAGCTTATTGAAACTCTAACACATTTAAAAAGATAGAGGGCGCACGCCCAAGAAACATTTATTAAACGGGCGAGGAGACATCCGTGACCGAACTTTAGGAAACGTTATTACACGTCATAACTGAATTTCAATCAAGGCATCTAATTTTAGGAACTTCGTCATTTGTAGACTTCGTGGAATACGTCTGTCTGAAGTTTAGTAACACATGACGTTTTGTAGTCTGCTAAATCTCTCAGCAGAGCACTGATGAACTCCTCAGCCCAAAAAGTTCTGTTTCAACATTCTAGACATTGCAGCTTATAAACATTTCATATCCAGTACAGTCCGTTATGCTTAAAATTCGAAAACAAGACAGTTTAACTACTTACACACAATAATAAAAGATTGTTTATGTGGAAGCATGTGAAAATTAGATACCGTCGAAGCCACAAGCAGTATGTGTTAGGGCATAGATCGGTATCTAAAGTATTTGAAAGCATGTTATTTAATTTCAAGTATTTCAGGGTGTATGTAACGAAATAACAGATAACAGTCAGTTCTAACTTAACACAAACGTCAAAGGTGGCCAGTTTTTACATTGTTCTTCAACCAAGCGAGGAGCACAACTAGAAAATATTTCAGAAGCATCACTTATTCACTAAATATAATTAATAAATCAGATTTATTTACAAGATTTCGGGAATTAATCCCTAGAAGAAGAATACAGTCAAACTAAACGCGACCCGTTTGTTTTAAATTTCGCGCAAAGCTACACGAGGGCTATCTGCGCTAGCCGTCCCTAATTTAGCAGTGTAAGATTAGAGGGTAGGTAGTTAATCACCACAACCCATCGCCAACTCTTGAGCTACTCTTTTGTCGACGAATAATGGGATTGATCGTCACATTATGACACCCTTACGGCTAGCATGTTTGGTTTGACGGGTATTCGAACCCACCACCCTCAATTTACGAGTGCCTTAACCACCTGGCCATGCCGGGCCAACGCGACCCGAGTTACAACCTGACTGAACTGTCTTAAAAAGACGAGCGTTTTTCGTTTTCTTTCCAAATCAAAATTACAATAATAACAATGGATTATATGTTGGATTACTATTGCTGTCGCATAAGGTGAGCTTTATAAAAATACCGGCGGTGACTGCAATTAGGTGAAATACAATATGTGGATTAGATATTGATTTCTTCCCGCATGTGGTCCAATCACAACTTTGGCAGTTTAACACCGGCTACTATTTAGTATCATCATGGCAAGATTCGGTCTGACTTACTGTTATATCACAGTACTATATGAATGGAGACACAATATTCAAAGTTTGTGCTTTCAGACATCGTTTGTTTACTAGGTTTCACGTAAAGTTACCAGAAAGCTACCTGCCCTAACCCTAATTTTAAAGTGATAAATTAGAGGATAGGCAGCTAATGAACACAACCCACAGCCAACTCATGGATAAGCCTTCCCCAATAAATAGCGGTATTACTTCACATTATTTATTGAAGCCCGTTTGTTTGTAATTAATCATAAAGCTACCCAGTGGGCTTTGTGTTCTCTGCCCATCACAGATATCAAAAACCTGTTTCTAGCGTTTCAAGTCCGCAGATATACCGTTGTGCCACTGGGTGAGGGAGGGGCACTTACAACCAGTAATCAAGTCTAGAAGTGGTAACTTTTTTTGGCCCAAAGTCGAACTTGTTTTATGCGTAATTTTAGAGCTCAAGAACCAAAATTATATAATGGGAGGCCATCGTGAAAGAAAGGGAAGAAATATGTTAATAGGCGAGCGGAAATTCGGTGGAGGTTTTTTTTTTCGCATATTTCTACAGAAAACCCAACCTCTCCCTCTTTTATCTACAAAATGATGTTGAACAGAACTAAAATAAAAACCCTTAATTCTTAGAAACTCACTTCTTTCTCTTGAAAATTTGTGCAAGCATAATCCGGGCGAAGTGAAACAAGCTCAACTATCCGAAGTTGGACTTTTTGCCCCGGTATACTGACTAAAATCCTAAATATCTGAAGGTAACTAGAGACCTCTGAATAAATCAAAACGACCTAATATTTGTATGGTTTCCTACACTTTACCAGCACTGTTAGCCTATGCTTTCATTAAAATATTCGGCTCGTTATCATTAATTATAAAACCACAACATTTCGACGAGAAACCAACTTGAAGTAAAGATGTATTCTCAAGACGGCTGGTATGGGTATTGAAACTTTAATTACACTAAAGCACAGAATAACGTTTTGACCTTTTTAACCTGTAAGATAACCCAAGGAGATAAAAACATTGTTCTATACTTTATTTTAATTAGTTTTAATACCCATACCAGCCATCTTATTTGTCAAGCATGTTTGGTGGGATAGGGATTCGAACCCACGACCCTAACCACCTGGCCATACCAGGCCTAGAGACAAAATACTTTCGTTTCTTTTTCTATATACATACATACGTATATACAATATAACAATCTAAATGAAGTGCGCTATGTAGCACATACAATTCCTACTATAATTTTTCTATCTACGTCTAAAACCCACGTAAATGTTCAAAATTATTTCTACTATTCACCTTTTAAGACAGAACTAAAACTAAAAACAAAACTAAGAGTACAAAGTTTTGTAGGGTCAATTTCGGTTTGTTTTAGTGGAACGTCCCTGAAGAACTGTACAGCGAAACGTTGAGTGTTTAATTAAAAAACACAAAAAACAATCTAGTGTTATAAAATCGTTTACTTCTAATGTTGATGTACTGGAATCATTTTGGCTTTCATTCAATAAGCTCCACAATACCCAAGAAAACCATTTATATAGCTGAAACTTTACTTGCATTTTAACCATTTTGAAAATGTTATTGTATGGTTAAAATATAATTTAAACACACAGTCATAATATCCACCTTATAAACTACCACCACCATTACTTATACCCACTATATGCGATTAACAAGCAAGTCTTAGACAATATTTATGAAATTACAAAGTCTTGGTTTGTTTTGAATTTCGCGTAAAGCTACTCTAGGGCTATACGTCTAGCCGTCCCTTATTTAGCAGTGTAAGAATAAAGGGAAGGCAGATAGTCATCGTCAACTCTTGCGCTACTCTTTTACCAACAAATAATGGGATTCACCGTTATATTATAACGCCCCCATGGCTGAAAGAGCATGTTTAGTGTGACGGGGATTCGAACCCGCGACCCTCGGATTACGAGTCAAGTACCTTAACCACCTGGTCATGCCGGGCCAAATACAAAGTAAGTTCAGTGCACTAAGAGTATTCGCATTTTAGTAAAAAAATGCACTGTTTGTAGCACTTATTCTAGTTGGAATATCTATCCTCTGGACGGAAGTTATGTACATTAATGATTAAAGAATGGCTATCTTAGAACAATAAAATTTTGCTTCCCTTATATGCAATTGAAAAAAAAAAAAAGGTAAATACGCCCATAAAGTCATCAAAATGCAAAACTGAAAATTAGTATGCATCTTTCCAAGAACCCAGCAAATCTTCATGACAAATTTGGTGAAGATCCGTCAAGCGAAATAGTAATGCAAAAACGCCCACAAAAACGGCAAAACTGAAAATCTATGTATCTAAGGGCGTTTTTGCCGTTTTTACCACTACGTCTCTCACTGTTGATGGATCTTCAAATTTGGCACAAAAATTTGTTGGGTCCTTGAGAAGATGTGGAAGTTCATTTGGTTCATGGATACATATATACAAATGTTGTTTTTCCCGTTTTGTGGTTTTTGTTTTCCACTGCCCCACCTCCGTGATTGGAACTTTATCATATTTGGTATAGAGGTGAGGAGTGGTAAAAAAAAAAAAAAATAACTCCCACAAAACTGAATATTTGTATGCACGTCCCTTTGGATCAAGTTAACCTCCATACCAAAGTCAGTGAACATCCATTTACAGTGAGCAAAGTAGTAGTAAAAACCGAAAAAAAACGAACATAAAAAGAACCCCAAAAGATAAAACTGAAAATTTGTATGTACCCTTGCATGAACCTGATGACCCTCCGTACCAACTTTGATGAAGATCCCTTTAAACTCTGCGAAGTAATTACATGGGCAAACAATATTATATTTACACAGATAAATCCACAACGGGCAGAGTTGAAGTGAAAAAAGAAAAGTATTTTATTTGTATTCTTTGTTTCCCAATTCGTGCCTAAAGTTTCATTTGATACTTTCTTTATATTTTTATATGTATCTTGATTTGTACTGTCTTCGAAAGGTGAACATCCTTCCTCCACAACATTCCACCCTACATCCAAATCGTAATTTTTCAACCTCCTTTCTTTTACAATATTTTTAATAATTTATTTTCTATTAATCACTCTAACATTACAACTTTAGCTTCTCAATTCAAGGAAGTCGCTAAATATTTTTTTGAAATACATATGAAATTTGTTTTTGAATTTCGTCCAAAGCTACACCAGGGCTACATGCGCTAGCCATTCTTAATTTAGCAGTGGGAAGGCGACTAGTCATCACCACTTACTGCCAACTCTTGGGCTACTCTTTTTACTAACGAATAGTGGGTTTGATCATCAAAATAATTACGTCCCCACAGCTGAAAGGGCGAGCATATTTGGTGAGAAGGATAAGAACCTGAAACCCTCAGATTACGAGTTCAGCACCCTAACTACCTGGCCATGCCAGGCCTTACACATAGAGTGGTAAATGAGGACCTCCAAAAAGTCCCTAGGTTTTACTGTTATTACCTGCAGCACTGAACTAAACGCAATGAGTTTTCTGTACAGTAGGTACAGAGTCTTCTCCGTGTTTAAAATTATGCATTACAGTTTGTCTTTTGTCCCTTTTCTTCCAGTTTAGTAACTGATTTTATAGTAGTAAATATTCAACTCGTGGACATGGTGTTATTGAAAATTATTATATTATTCTTTGGAGATGGGGTCAATGGTATTGACAAGAGAAAGTAGTATTTTAAAATACGTTAAATGTTAGTGTATTACAGCGAGCATAATTAATCACTGATTAGGCTTAGATTGTCATTGAGGCAAACGATTACGACAGCGACTGATATCCGATTGCCACCATCTGATACCACAAGTTCCCTCCCATCACCTGTATTATGAAACATGTTTTAGTACAATAATTAAAGCTGCTTTAGTTCAGAAACAAACTATTTGACGTTCTTAAACTGTACAACAGTAAATATGATCTTTTTAAATCATTAAAAACCAAAAGTTTAGGACTTACTTTCCGACTCAAACGTGGAAAACGAATCATTTTCAAAATGCAAAAAAAAAAAAACCGTATTAAGTACTCTTGATTTTCCAAATATACATGTTTTACTTGAAATTAACAAACTTTTTCTGAGACGTGATTAAACAAAATAACGTTAAAACAATCATAGCAGAGTTAATAAAATTTGAGAAAACAAAGAGAAGGCAGAAAAAAGTGACGTTCTCCGAAGTGCACATGCAACATATCAAACCATTTGTCAATGACTTTATTGATATCCTTCGTAATAACATACACTGGTTGATACCTTTTTCTTGCGGTGGTGTAGAGAAGTGTGCGATAAAAGTAGTGTATGACGTAAGAGGGTTCGAGGTTTAACAAAGCTTCGTACAAGAATAACCCAACAGATGGAAAGGCTGGTTCTCCATCTGTTACTTATAACATATGTACTAGTCTCTGTGTCACACGTACATTATAATATCACCCAAAAGATACAAGATAAGGAAAAAGTCGAGGAAAACCCATGATTTTTCCAAGTATTTCCCTTACACTTATTCGAAATATCCACTACTGATACCAAGACAAAGCAGGACCACTTCGACATGTTCTTGCAAGGGCACCCTAATCAATTATTATAACAAATGAAACAGAGTTAATGAAATACAAAAAAGGCTTAGAAAATCACATTAAAGACGAGGCTTAAAAATACAACGTTGCGCAACTTCAGCGGTATCTCTATTCTTCACTCCAGAATTTCAAAATAAAAATCAAGTTATTTTTATACTCTTCTTTTTGTTGTTTTTTTACTTCAACTATTAGAAATCAACTTTACTTTTAACTTTCGAATGACACTCCCTTCTCAGACAAAGCCGAAACGACAAGAACTGATAAAAACTGCCACGATAATCAACGTTTCTAATGATCACATTCCCAACACAATAAAACTACGACCTAATTGCGTAAACGTAAATACGGTATACGTTAATGCTTTTAAGCGAAATATTGTATTAATAGGAAAATTATAGAACTTGTGATAAGTTTCTGTTAAAGGTGCACCTTTCTTCAACAGGTAATACATGTTCATGTATTACTTGTATTTTCATGTATATGAAAAATATCGCATAATATTGAACAGGGGAGGAATGTGTAGGTGTGAACAAACAGTTGCACCAGTGCAAATGTTCATGTATTACCTGTTGAAGAAAGGTGCACCCTTAACAGAAACTTATAATCCAACATAAATATATGCGTAAGCGTATGCGTGAAACTGTACGTGTTAGGGGAGGAATTTCATGATGAACAAGTTATGTTGAAATTAATGTTTATGCAAGTTTTATGAATAATCTAGATGTTATTTACTTATTATTTAACTGAATAACATGTATAAGCCACATCTGTACGCACTGAAATCCATTTTGAAAAATATCGCATAATACTGAACAGGCGAGGAATGTGTAGGCGTGAAAAAAGTTGCAACAGCGCAAATGTAAACACGAAGGATTTATCCTAGCTACATTGACTTACAGTGTTGTGTTTACCTAGTCAGTTCGGTGTGAAACGGTATGGTTCTTGCGTTGCCGTTGTGTACATTTGGATACGTTATATTATGGCACTGATCATTACATTGAACTGAATTGCGCATTGGCTAGTGTTACAGGATTGGCACTCGACGTCAAGTGGCGGCCATATTGGTGGTCCCTAAAATGTCTAGCGTAACCACGTTGAAGAATATCGCATCCAAATAATAGTTGAACTACGTAAAAGCTTCATTCTTCCAGTTTTAGTAATATCAGTTTTTAGGGCATTTCTGGTCGCGTCACTCTGTACATAAACTCCTACCATACTTTAAGTTTTTTACACTAATTATGAAAAAATTAGGTAAATTATAATTTTTTTTTTTTTGTAGAACTGGCATTGAAAAATAAGCTGCGCAATAACTACGACAATACTGTGATTGTTTAAACCTGATTTAATTGTTGTATCACTAATCACAAAGTGAGAACTTTCAGCAGGTTCTTTTCAAGTCTGCAATAAAGTAGGAAGGCACAATATAACCATAATTCAAGTATTAATACTGAAACGGCACAAACCAATTAAGTGCTGTGGTTGACTTTATCAAGTGTTATTTTCAATACATTGTACGTAAACAAGTAGGGTAATAAAGTACACGCACTACTCAATTAACTTAAGTTACACTACAATATTTATATGCATTTTTTAAACTTTAGATGCACAAATAATATTTAATTAATACTTCATAATATTTCAAATTACTAATATTTAAAGAAAATTAACTTTTAATCTGAAACCTTTGTAGGGTGTTGTTTAGCAAAGTAACACAAAATTAAACATTTTACCAATATAAGTTTCGTTATATACCAGTGTACAATCAAATGTGTGTCCCTATAAACCACAGTAAAATTCATTCAAAACTATTACTTTCAAAACAATAATCTGCATTTCAAAGCTAATTTAACTCATTTGAGAAAGCTCCTACTTTCCAGTTTCACTAAAAAAGGTTTAAAAATGACTTAGTGGACTCTTGTACTTTTTACCCAATGAATTTCTGGAGTCAAACAATTCAAAGAGTGCATTAAATATTCTTATACATTTAACTGTAAGTCACTTCCCTTAAACTTAGGCAAATTCAAATCTTTGATGCAAATTTTCTGTGACATCTGGTCACATTTGAACTTCCAGTTTGTGCTCTAAAACTAAAAACATTTTTCTTTTGCCATTACATGTACATTGATCCTGATTTATTTAATAGGTATAAAACTTTCTTATTATTGCAGTTTATACAAATCAGTATATATTTAATGTATTCATTTCCCCCACTTTTTTAAAACAAAAACTCTTCTCTAAATTATTTTGATGACCTTTGACATGTAGCTTGTATCAAGAACAACAAAATAATGGGCATCCATAAAAATTATCCAGTGGAGGGAAAAGCAGTATGAAACTGTGAATTAAATAAAAAATTCATATACGTATGCTGAATGAACAATGAAAGAATTGTTTCTCATTTTCTAGTGAGTGCCCTCCGTTTGCCTCATCTGCAGACACCTACGAGCATACATTTTGTATTATCGAATGTATGAGCACTAGGTAAAGTCACAGGTGTAAGTTTTCTAGCAACATCCAATCCCTAGCATTTTCAACACAGAGAAGAAACAACTCAGAGCACCATAAGTGTCACAGTTGTAATTTTAACATGACTGTTTTTTGTAGCATATTTTCTTCAAGTTTGCTCATTCTTGTTCTGTCATGTTAAAGACACCTTCTATTTGCTGTTAAGAGAAACACCAATAAACTGATGGCAAGAGGAACTGTGCCACCTGCATCTGCAACATCAACAACATAGCCAAGAAGTTTTTCTCCATCTTCCATGTTTTACTTCAGAAATTTAATCCAACATTACAGTACAAATAACTATTGGTTCTTTTGTTTTCCTTTTTTTTACCATTTGCTGTAATGCAGTTAACGCTTCTTGTGTAAACCTGGTGCCCCATTAATCTCCGATACCATTTCAAATAGCAGGTTAATGTGGTAAACTAAAAGTATGTCCTACAATACTGTAAGGCTTCAAAAGAGTAAAAATTACAGTATCGAACAAAAGACAACATAATGTGGATATGCTTAACAAATTTTATCTTTTATAAGCAATGCCCATTTAAAGATTTCTAAAGGGGTATCAAGAAGGGTCCTGTTCATCCATCCAAACCACTGATGGATATTACATTTTCTTTTTCCCAGAGCTAATCCAATCACCTTTAACAAAATAGCAGTTTGCTTCAAATGCTTGTTGTTTTGTAGAAAAAAAAAGAAAAAGTTAAATTTTCCCCCCCAGCTGTATTCAAGTGATCAACTGTTTTGCTCATTTTTCTTTTTATTGTTGCAGGACGTTCACTCACTTGTTAACTATGATCTGGTAATACATAATTGTGAGCTACAATTCTGTACAAATGTACTTAAGGTTAACTGGATTTGCAGAAACCTCATCAAGCATGCTTGGATGGAAGACAGTGGTACTACTGATGTCCTTTTGGACATAAGTCACAACAAACATTTGACTCAATAACTTCCATCAACAACTTCTTCATTACATGACTGTTTTCATTATTATAATATTTCTTAGCAACAGTTAACTGATACAGAAAGACTACAGTATCACAAAAAAAAATCATAGTATAAATAAATAGGCAATAATAACATCACTACTTTCACATACATAAATTAATCTTAAACTGCTGTTGAAATTAAGTTTATTTTTACTGATTCCACAGAGATGCTATGTTCTTAATTACATGTGGGACAGATTAGATGAGAACTGAATTTCAAATAATTAAAATTTTATATTGATTATTTTCTCAACAGAACAATAGATCTATGTGGGACATTAATTTATTTCATTTACTTTACTTTCATTATAATAAATCTTAGAAATACAGGCTTCAGCAAAAATAAAACCATTCGACAATGAATTCAAACAAACCTAGACAGCTGAACAGGAACAGGGTTATCAGAATAAACACTTTCCTAAGTCATGATGATAATATACCTGTTACAGGCATTCAGGAAATGAAAATAGTGCAAGAAAAGTACAATTTCTCAGACAAACATTCTGATCTATTCTATCAGAACATTCTTATTCAAATATTCAGAGAATAATCTTTTGTTGGATACCACTTGTCTTTCTGAACATTTTCAAACCATTTTTTCAACAGTTCGGACTGTCTCCATGAAAGGCTATGTGTATAAAGTGTAAAAATGCATGAAACTGAGTAGATCTAACATACCATGATATAACAAAATGAAAATCCCAACTTAAAAATGAAATATAATTGTGCTCAGAAGCCAGTTAGATTCAGGTTAAGTAGTGTTATTGCCATTAGATTTTATGTTACTATATTAAAGATTGCAGTACATTGGCAATAATAAATCAGTTCATGTTTATTTATTTATGTGGGAAAAAAATTAACTAACCAGTGAAATAATACAACTACATTTTGGTCTGCTGTTATACTTCCTGCAACACACACTGGCATTTTTACAATTGTTACATTAGATACAGGCTACTAAAAACAACATTGGTTTTAGCTGTTAACCTGCTAGTGTAAGTGTGTGTGTGTGTGTGTGTGTGTGTGTGTGTGTGTGTGTGTTTACATTTTTCAGCTTGTAAAAATTATGCTTTATGTTTCAAAAGGAGGATAGTTCATATCTCTGATCCCCCTTTGGCAACACCAGATATTTTATGCTACAAGAACTATAAAATTTATTGTAAAAATGAATCATGTTAAAAGGTGAAATAAACAGTTATGTAATAGTAAAATGTTTGTAAACAATCCTTTACAGTCTTTAAGTAGTATCCATAATGTGTTGAACTCTAATACAAATATTAAAATTCTCTACATTCCCATAACACACTTTACACTTACATACAAGCTGAAAATATTTCTTGGCAAACAAGTGGTATTCTTATAATAGAAACTACAATTGTTCTGGAAATTAGTACAAGCTATACAATGGCTATGCACCAGTTGTTCTTAATTTTGAATTGGTGCATTAAAGGAAGGCAGTCAGTTAGCAGAACCCACAGTTAACCTCTTGAACCATAAAATAAAATAGTGGGTTTTCACTGTCACTCTTATGATGCACCCATTACTCTGAAGGGCAGAGTAAATTTTTGTAGAAATAGGATCCAAACAACGAGCACTCAAATCCACATCTTAGACAAGTTAACCACTACAAAATAGGCATACTGAAAATTGAAATTTGCATACCAGTCTTTTATTCAGATAATTATTCTACTAGTCTTATTTTGACAAATAATCTTAATAGGTAATGCTATAATATTCTCAATACTTACCAAAATATTGCTTCATCATCACATTATTCTAAGCATATAAAATATTTATGTCTGTATATAAACAAGTCTTAGCATTAAATGAAAACAAAGCATTTCCAATAAGGTGTAATTACAATTTAGCACCCTTGAGCTTACTATGCAGAATAGTCATAACAAGATGCTGAAATTAACTTGATTTTCATCAATATTTAATCTACCATTGATAGCCTGTTTATGTTGTTAAACATTATTATGAAACAAGGGTGTAAGAAAACCAAAAATCTATGTTCAGTTACTTTCAACAAGCAATCACAAATAATTAAGTTCACAAAAAAGATTTTTTTTTTTTTAAATAGATACAACATCTGTAAATAAGCTTTAGATTTCTTTAGCATCCAGTATCAGTTTGGTTTTGAATATTAAGAATGAAATCTTGGAACTGTTGCATTAACAGTATCAATTTTGACAAAAAGTAATTTTCTCTGGTTTATACACATTTCTTAAAAACAAGCTGCAGAAATTCAGGTTCCTTTCAAATCAATACTAACATTTATACAGTATAATAATTATAAATGTCACACCCAAAGCAAATGTCAATCATAAGATGTACAAGTAAACAGAACAACACCTCAATACACACACTTTTATATAACACATATTGCACAAAAGTAAACTGTTATACCAGCTAACAAGTCAGGCTACCCTTTCCACATTTAACCACAGTTTAATAAAAGTTAAGAAAAAATTATCTTTACATTGCAGATAAATAAATAAAATATAGAAACCAACATTTCACCTTTTCCAGCTTCTTCAGGGATAATATATATATAAATGTTGGAATTAGATATTCTGCAAGTTCTTTTTTCTGTTCCCTCTGTGATTTGTTCTAAGTATTACGACAGATGACAACTCTTAACCAATGTTATTATTATTACTGTCCAGCATATATTGATTTTTCTTAAATTAAATTACTCAAAACAGCATAACTGCAAATAATTATTTGCTCCTAATCTATGAAGGTACAAAACAAATTTCTTGGGATAGACAATCCTATCATGCAAAGCAATTACAAAGATAATTTTCCTTAACATATGGTTAGATGAGAATATCAAGTTAATTCTGAGAAAAAATTAGATCACCTGGAGTGTACTTTTCCAAGTCCTTTTCTTACATAGAACATTTTACTTGATTACAAAGCCCCAGGAAATCGCAGATAAATAAAATACATTAGACCTGCCTGGTAGAGTAGAAATGAGCATACATGCTTAACGTTTTCTTTTATCCAACATGTCTTGTGTACTTACACACACACACACACACACTTTTTTTTTTTTAATAAGGTTTCACAATCCTGTAAACATTTGAATATAGCAAAACCAGCTGAAAAAAAGGCTTAGCAATTTCAAAACAATGATCTTGTTATTATTAGCACAAATATAAATCGAAGGAAATGAACATCACGTAAATAACCTAAGTAAATTTCCATCATAATCTGACCTTTCTTGTTAATCACTAAACAATACTTTAGTTACTTAATACTTTGATTATACCAGATCTTTTTCTCATAAAGAAATGAACTGAAAATTATGAGCACAGTTTCAAATTTATACAAGTTAATGAGCTTATTGTCCTATACATTATGAATATTATTGTAAGAAAAGTTGTATTATAATGGGCCTTTAGTTCAGTTCAGTGTTACCTGTTTGTTTTGTTTTTAAACCTTTCAAGGGGGCCTGGTTGGAAAGTGTTTGTTTTAGTGCACAGTTATAAAAGTCCACAAGGAATCAAACCCTGAATTTTAGTATTCTGAATCCATACACTTACTGCCAAACAGATCATTCTCACGTTATAAATATAGTGAGAATACGCTGCTTACTTTTGTATGAGGATAAAGTAATAGTCAATTGGAACTAGACTGAAAACGAAAATATTGATATTTCAGTAAAATGCAATGCAAAGGCCTTCAGGATAAAGATTTGTTTTTCTAACCCCTGTATGTATAACCCGTGACTTATGCCTGCTAACATCAATTACATACAGGCATGCTAGGTTAGATACAGTATAAAAATATTTGCCTTAGAATGTTTCATAACTCAGTTCCCAGTAGTAGTTTCAAAGTCAATAGATTGAGAAATTTCCTACAATCCGAACACAATAAAGATACAAAAAGACTTCTGGGAAATTGATGCACATTGGAGTAAAAAAAAAAAAAGTGTCAAAACAGTTGCCATGTCTGACACACCAGAACAAAGAATAAACAGAAAATGGCTGTAATCAATTTATATTGTACATACATGGTCAAAGGTTGCGTTTATTGAGCTATTGATTATCATAATTCTTATTAAAGGAATTAGAATCAGGAACGTGCAATAATTTGTTCAGATGGGGGAAACAAAAGCATAAAAAGTTGGATAAGATAAACAAAAATATGTAGAGGACGGACAATACAGATAAAATAAATTACCTGTGGTTATTAATCATATTTCAGATTAAGCACTTCAAACTGAAGATAAAAACAAGTCACATTATGCTACTTTATTTATATGTTAATCCCATATTCCTTTTCTTTTGATTGAATAAATTTATTACATTTTCATAGAATATATCAGCCTTTATTTCCAGGTTATTCTAGATTCTATTTGACAGGCTGGGAAAAACAAACACTCGATTTCTCTAAATGGGATTTCAATAATGAATCATTTTTCGCACAAATTTACCAATTCCACATAATTGCACCGGCTAGCAGACTAGTGGTTCCATCATGACCTCTAAATGGTTTTTCAATTGATTAATCTTTTTTTTTTAATGTCTCTATTTCTCTTCACCATTTCATTGCACATTGATGTTGAATATTTAGTTGGAATGCAATCCGTGATTTTCAAAATGAAAATCCGTGAAGTTCAAAATATATGACTGGAGGAATTTGTCTTATTCCCTTATGGAAATTATTTAAATCATAAAATCCACTTGAGTTCCATGTCCCAAATTCACTGTTAAATAATAAACACGACTAGCAGAAAAGTTTCTCCAAGTTAGGACAAGCAGTTAACCAAGATGTCCTGACGTATTGTGTCACACTGAATTTTCGAACGCACTGCTCTGTTCTTCCAGTCAGGCTTACAGCTGGTATCGGTCTATCATTTCCGATTGTGCTTTCTTTATTACTGAAGATTTTTGTATCACACTTATTTACTAATAAGCTTTCAATAAAAGTTAGATTTGTTCTTATTATCTTTTAAATCCATATTATAATCTGAAGGGTGACACTTCACAAAAATTATGCATACAGAAATAACTATCATTTAATACAATACCCGAAGTACCTGCACATTACATGACAGACGGAATAAGAAGCCACGCGCGTGAAGTGCAGGTCATTAAAAACCAAGTTACCAAATTTGACAAGAAAATTAACAAATTTTTTGTTATATTTGATTCGTTTATTGTACATTTTAATTTTTAAAATAGTATTTATGAAATACTAACTTGTTTATAAATTATTTATTTCGCTTAAATTTTGTAGCGATTGAAATAATATTACACACTATAAATTATCAACAAGTTTCGAGACATTTTATACTTTAAAGAATATATTGTGTAACAAAAATGTTTTAGTTAAAAATAAAGCATTTTTAGAAGGAAAAACTTAAATCAACACACACAAAAGGAAGCATTTTGCGAGTTGTAGTCCCGAATCTTCCCAACAGTGCTTTCGCCCGTATTGATTATGCACAGTATAGTTGAGTGCTTCCGTACGAACCACTTGCAAATTCATAACGTCATATTTCGCTGGTACTTAAAAACAAACAAATAAAAACGTATATTGGGAAGTTGGGAATGACTCTTTGTAATTTGTTCACCTTCATTCGGCTCAACAGAATGAAAAAGCGTGCAGCACGTGCTTTGCCAGTCAACCTTTATACTATACGTGAAATACAAACGAACTGTCATGTGCACTGGTACAACGAATTTCTGGGACACACCTTACATCTTCGACTTACTTTACGACGTTCGTTAAAAACCTTTATATTTACATTACTTCTTAACACGTTGGCTGGTACGTCAAATTAAGTGTAAACAAACTGAAAATGTAAACAGTGCCGAGTAGCGGTCTCAGTAAATCAAAGTAATGTGACAAATTGAAATAAATGTCTGTGATCCACCGGTTGGGATACATGGCAGCCTAGCTATTATGACAAACTTTGCTATAAATACATAATTAACAATTTTGAAATGTTATTTCTGAATAATGGCCATTTGTATTATTTGATTATGTAGTTGGTACCCATTGTATAAATTTGGATTCATCCATCCCATCTTCAGGTATGTACACAAAATTGTTTTTTCTTCTTCTATGTACCCGTGATCTTTTAACCTCGACCTCCGTACGTCGTCTATAACTCTGAATTCCAACCCTAAAGTTCAAAAGTTAATCAAGCCTATATCTCTAGGTATATGTCGTAGTCAATACCCATTTATTGTGTATTGAAAGATCATATCCACGTGGTTGGGGAATTTTGTACGAGACACTTGGACCAATGACCTTCAGAAACTGGAAGCCTCGAACTTAGTGTAGTACTCTGTTGTACAAGTTTGGTCAAAATCCATTAATCCAACTTTGTGTCCACAAGACACAGACCAACCAATATATCTCACCTACAAAGCTGATTGTGTGCCATTTCATATTATCATATCAGTTCTACTACACAATATTTTGGTATGCTTATCATTAACTTTACTTAAAAGTAAGTTAGAGTAAAGAATAAAAATGTTTTGTCTTCCAGTACATGTATCATTATATATAGTATTAATCATCCAAATTATTTACTGAATGCTTTAAAAAATCTAAGACACTCTTAAATATTCAAAATTTAAAAATAATCTTGAACTAGATACATCCTTGTAACCCCTTCACTGAATTTAGCCTTTAATTTCTCCGAAAAAGCGGTCGAAGGCCGCATGGAGGGGTCACCTGTTTTAACTACTCATATCAGATATATTGTCTGTCAGTCAAGTCAGTAGATGCTAAAATGACTTCAGTAAAATGCGAGCATGCCATGAATCACGAGAAGAATTATGCACTCTGTAAGCTACAACACAGCATAACACACAAAACTGGAAAAGCAAGAAATAAAGTATCGGCTATCCTTAATTTTGGTTTTATTCACTCTGAAAGCAGAACACACTTTGAGACATTGAAGAAGCACATCTAATACTGAATATAATAGCATTATTCTTAACAATCACGTGATACCAAACCTCATACCATGACTCGCTCTATCACTCAACTATTTACAGGCTGATACAGTTTTCAGTGTGTTTAATCTAAAAGTACCATTAACACAATATTTAAGACATTTTCTGCATAATAATTAATTTTATCTTGGATTAAAAAAAAGTGAACTGTTTTCATAACAAGCCTTGTTAGTTTCACTTGACGAATTTTATATAATTTTTTTTAATTAACCGTCTCTTCTTTATACCCAAAATGATTGTATTTCATAGAACAGTCAATTACGTTTATGTTAGTCATGGACTCTTGCATTTCAACATGATTTAGAACCTTGGAGCCACTCCAGTGTTAATTCACAATTTTTATTTATTAGCTTATTCATAATGTTATTCATCTTCATAAACACCTAAGCTGAAACAGTTTTAGCCTGTAGTGTGTAAAAACAAATGGCTGTTGTTTATTTTACATATAATATTCAATCAAATTCATACTGTTACTTTCAGCTTTATATAATTATCACTGAATGCTCATTAAACATGTTGAGGCCAGATAAGAATGTTTATATCTTTATCCTGTTTTGTGCTGGTTTGTTACATAACTTAATAAACGAAAGAAATACAATTACATAGCTACTAATTTTCACATCCTACAAACACACATACGATATAAAAACAAATGGGAAACTATGTTGATGTAGTTTCTGTATTACATATGACAAAGATAATTATATTAATTTATCTACATGTTATTGTCATGCCTTAAAAGGTAGTAGCAAACAGATACCTGGCAACTGAGAAGGATCTTACAAATACTTAATATTCAGTATTCCAAAAAATTGGATATTGGTGAGTCACAATAACAAATTCTAAACAATAGTAAATAATTATAATTAAATATTAATATATATCAAAAAATGTATATACATCAATAATATAAACTATCATTCTAGAAGTTTATCAACATTCATGATTATGAAATTATGGACTTCTGGATATCTAGTATTTGGAGGATGGCAGCTTGGAGTCAATGCACACAGGTTTGTCAACATTAAATAAGATTGACAATAAATATATATTTTTCCAGAGCAAAAGTTTTATTCAGATCGATTCATCAAGCTTGAAGATAAATCAGTCTCGTAGCTCATTAACATTCAAAGTTTTGGACTATCGGGTATCTAGTCAATGTGTTAGTATGTTCAAAGTTGGTATTTAAAGATTTATATAATGTTTGTTTTCAATTTTGAGCAAAGCTATCTGAGAACTACCTGCAGTAGCCGTCCCTCATTTACCAGTGAAAACTACAAGAAAGACAGCTACTCAACACCGTCCATTGCCAACTCTTGGGCTACCGTTTTACCAAAGAATAGCAAAATTAACAGTCGTATTATAATACTCCAGGTGAAGAGGGTTAACATATTCAGTGACAGACTTGAACCCATGACCTCTACCCTAAATACCAGCTCACATAAATATCAGAAAGCTGAAACAGAAACAAAAAGAAGTTTTGCACACATTTCTAAATTTCAGTCACTATATGCTAATTAATGGCATAGATAACATTCTGACAATTATACCTCTAACATAAACATCCATACTTCGTGTTAATTTATTTTCACATTTTGTAAAACATTAGCTGTATATACTATTCGAATATTACAACTTCCCCATTTTGAGAGAGCCTCTTTGTTTTCCTTAACCTTAGATAAAAGCTTAAATAACTATAAAAATTCCAAATATTTACAGTAATTTCTGATTTATTGAATGTTTGAGCTGTAACTAAATCACCAAATATTTACTTTGACAATCTTTCATAAGATTCCCAAAATTCTTGATAGAGATGTCTATCATTATATAACCTTCATTTCTATGATAAAAAATTAAGATTTTACACTATTTGCATACAGTAATATCTAACAGTTTAATATATATTTAAAAATGTAACTTATATTGTTAAATAAACATTGCGCAAGTTCCGCCTGTTCTCTAAATGTGTAGAAGATTCTCCAGTGTGAGAATCAACAATACATGTTTTACGAAAGCACTAATGCATCATCGAATATTGTTGCCAATCGAACTTTCGAGAACCTCACACTAAAAGTTTATAAACCGACGTGTCAAGAGATAGTTTAACATTGTTGGTCTGTTACAGTCTACTATAAACCTCGGAAGGTATAATTGCGACACTTGTTAATTGGAGACTACACATTTAACTAAGAACGTTTATCAATTTCGAACATTACGAACCGTTCCACTTCATAAAATTAACTTCGGATATTAATATTTCTACGAGGACAGATATTTTCGTTGGGGAAAACTCACGTGTGAAGAATAGAGCTAGCTAGCATTCCCGTCAAGTGAAGCGTATCAACATAAAACTGATTTAACTTTCGTTAACCGTCGACGAAGCATTCAGTTACAGATAGGATAGAGGACAAAACTGTTTGTAAAACTTTTGCATATTAATTAGAATTGATTCGCTCTGTTAAACCGTTGTATAACCGTTGATAAAGTATTCAGTATCAGTCCAGATAGAAGACTTAGTATGGTTTGCAAATTCGTAAAACTGTTGTATATAAATCATTTTTGATAACCGTGATTATAATTTGTATTGTTTGTATATTCTAGTATATTTGTGTTAAAAAAGAAAATTGTGTGTATCCATCTTGTTAGCAAATTGACACTCAATTAAGTTCTTAGCTCAAATTAAAATTTCCGGCTATTTGAAATCATAACACGTAACGTACGTAACATAATGAATCCGAAGCTCGTTCGAGATAAATTATAACGTAACAATATACACTTTAGGCTTAGCATAAAAGTTAAAACCAATCTCCTGGGCAAACTTGTAACTCACAAATAAAAAGAACAAGTAATAACACAGTAATACAATATCTTACAAAAACTTTGTGTTACAAAACAATGTTTGAAGCCAAAATAACATGCTATGAATTAATACAGCTCGTGTTACTGGAAATTTCCACTATAAACCTGTTAAGTGATATGTTTAAAAAAGAAGTATTAGAATACTGTGTGGTATTTCATCACTACAGTGGTCCAAGATGGATTGCTTATCGCCAGTTTTAATGTTTTATACCTGAAACGTTGTCGTCTCTTATAGACGAGTGATGTGAATACCACGAGAACTAAATCCAGCCACTTTCCCAATTTATTGGATGACAAGTCTCATCACGCGTCGACAATGCCTAAAAAATCTCCTTGAACGTATGTAGACTTGACGTAGATATTTAACACCTCTTGTATTTGCGAACTGTGGAAGTTACTGACGGTCGGAAAAAAAAGAAAAACGCATTACGAAACGATTTTTTTCGGTTTCTTTTTTTTTATTATTGGGGGATAATTTTTTTTTATCTTCAGTGGACCAGTGACTGTTCCAAATCGATGACAAAATGTAAGACCCCTACTTTAATTAAGTGATTGCACCATTCTTGGGTCACTTCCGGGGACAAAATGTTTAGTAACTATTATACCCAGTGGTAAGGATTAATACGCAGCAAGTTTCTATAAGCATGAAATACGATAGTTTAGCCGTGGAAAAACTTGCAATTTAAAAAGGTTCAATTTTAGGCGATATCTGCTCTTTCAAATCACCATACTATTAACTTCAAGTGGTCACAGGTAGTTGAAATTGCCAGGTGAAATGTCAATTACTCATTTCATGAGAATACACAAATAATAAGGCGAAATTAATGTTTCTTCAATTTATTAATACTTTTATTATCATTATTTTTAATGAAAGCTCAGCCCCATAACGAAAGTTTAATAAAATGTTCGATGTCAAACTAGCAGCTACTTGATAGGTAAATTCTATAAACACCAAAATCAAATAATCATTTGAAATCTTCCATTTTCTAAATGTAAGGTAAACATGTCTAAGTTAACTATTTGAAAATGTATCAAGTAAATACAATAATATAAGTCGTATCTTGAAACTCTGCCATACGTTATCACGCTCTGACAGCAACAAACATTTTTGTCGAGATTATTTGTAAGGCATGGATGGGAGCTGAGTAAATAAAATAAATTAATCAAACAGTGGTTATAAGGAAGTTATGAAGTTGATTTATATCTCCATTTCGAGCAACCGTCTTTCAAAAGTTTCATTTCAAGAACGTATATTTTACTGAAATATTTGTCTCTCTCGGATTGGTGTTTATTCTTCTCAACTTAAATTTCCAAAGAAATTTTCAAAACAAAGTAAATGTAATATATTCAGCAAGAAATAAAGTAAATAACACCAAGTACGATATCAGCATTAAAAAAAAAATTTAAATAAACACTTTTCAGTTTCGATGGGAACCCTGAAGAGGTTTTCGTAGTTTCGTTTCCACAATGCGCAAGACGTTTCTGAATTAAACTTTTCTGAACTAAATGCGTACAAAACAAGTATCTATAACACTGTCTTAACTTTACCCATCTGTACAACTACGCCCAGAAAAATAGTGCATATAAATATGCATATACCGTATATTCGTTTCAAAGTACCACTATTAGTCAGTTACGTCAAAAACCAAAATATTAGATACTAATATTTTAGGAAATATTGTATTATTTTATATGAAACAAAAGCACTCAATGTTTGTTTTCTTATAACAAAGCCACATCGAGGAGAATCGAACCCCTGATTCTGGCGTTGTAAATCCTAAGATTCACCATCGTTCCACCACGGGACCAAATGCAATCCATACACGCAGCCTTTACGACTTCGCAAGTCTTAATTTAACACATGCAAGTGCTCCTATATTCTACATAGATTATTTTACAAATCATAATTAATGTGGTTTACAAGTACACATGCGACGGCGCTTTAGTGTTTTCAAGGGAATTTAAAAATTTCTACCATTTATGAACAATGCTGTTCGTTACACAAAGCATATATACAACTGTATATCGTAAAATACTGCAAAATGACAGCTTAATTGCGATCTTGGCATGCAGCCAGAATTTCAGGTCAATGCTACACAAAGGGGTATTTTCGCCTAGCCGTTCTACTTATGAACTCAAAGTACAACATACTGAAGGCAGCTAATCAACAGAGCACGCTATTAAGTAACTCTGTTAAGCTATTGTTGAGACCGAATGACGGGTACATGAACATCACTTTTACAGCGACTCACAGCTCCAAAGAGCGGAGTGCATCTTTGTGGCAACGAAACACGAACCGTGAACTTCACATTCCCAGTCCAAGTATGATAACCATCGAACCACGCTTAACCCATCAAGGTAGTTAGTTATAACGATGTAAGATGCAAGTTAAACGTTAAATAACGCTAGTGATACATGTTCACCATTAGAATATTTAGAAATACTCGTTTAAAACTCGATAAATGTTCTAATACGATACATTTACAGTAATAAATATCGAAAAAGTAGCTTTTCTGGATTCAAGGTAGACAGGTACTAGAAAAGATGAACACCCTCACAAAACGTTACTGGGTCCCCAGCATTTATTTCTCCTATAATTGTAGTTACAATTCTGGCTGATTGAGTTAATTAACTTAAAATAACAGTGGAACCGCCCTATAGTTCAAACAAATTGTGTCTCTCCCCTTTTCGACATTTCTCAAATCTGTTAGGCCCTTCGAGCCTTCTTTTAGCTCAGGTCCCCCGATATTACGGGGTATACTTGCGCCAATGGTCTACGATATATACTACTATATGCGACATATTATTGTACTAAAGCCATAGGCTGAATAAAAGAAACCCTTGAAACAAACGTCAAAATGGAATGTAGTAGACAGTCTGTATTCTCTATTCACTTATAAATATATATATATACCCAAGCAAGCCTAAGCTAATAAACTACAACTTACTAACACGTGTCCGTAACAGAAAATGGCTAAATAAATGACTTTAAACGTTTTCCAATAATTACTTTTTTAAAATTAGGTACTATTATTACACTTTTTCCCCGAATTTTTTAAATTACCCCTCCTTTTACTGTTTTCGACATACACAATAGCTACATTTCCAGTCCTAGAGAAAATGTAAATTTATTCTTTGTTCAAATATCATCACGATAAAATATTTCACCATATGCCTGGTGTGAAAATCTGGAGGTACGAAACAAATCCAACAGAGATCGAAATGTTATTAATACAGAACTGTAGCAATGAAGGCGTGTCGTCTTAATTTAAATACATCTGTATTATCTTTAATATTAACGAACTGTATATTAGTAATACTCAATGACAGTTCTTCGAGAAGTGGAAAAAAACCAAAAAACAAACATGCTTTTCTTTAATCAACTCTTACAGTAAACATATTGGGTTGAGGAATAATTCATGAGCGTTTTTTCAAGTTAAAAAAATATTTTCATAAATGAAACGCTTTCGCAAAATATTTCATGTCATTTGGTAGATAATTTTTTGCTCTAATAGATGGTGTGTTTGATTTTCATATGTCTTTAATTTTTGCTTTCATTTTCAGCTCATTAAATGAGTGGACAAAATCGAGCATTTTCGACACCATCTGCTTTTCGCATTTAATTTCTTGCAATTTCGTTTAAAACAATGCATACTATATACCTAGGTATTACATGAAATAAAGTATCATAATAAATGTTTTGGGTGTAATGTGTTCATGCATTGAAGTATTGTATAGTCTTGCATGTAATGCTTGAATGAAATTATTTAAAACGCTCACGAATTATTCCTCAACCTAATACAAAAGCGATATTTTTAACTACAGGTATAGCAAAGTAGCATTAGTAGTTTTTAACTACTCGTTGTGATTGATTAATCTTGATAATTTTATACTTATATTACCAAGTTAATGCATGACCAGAAATAAGTTCCCAAATACTAAGACAAGCAAAGCTAGAATATTCGTACAGTTAAACATTTAAGCAGAAAATACATTACTTTCTCCCTAACCACATATACTAGAGATTCACCTATAGTAACAACTTCCTTAAGTTTTTAATTCCAATCACTACCTTCCTTTTTTGCAATTCTTCTCTTCCCTAGTCCCTCAACAGCACAAGTTAACAGTCCTACGAAAAGACGTTTCTAGTCCTGATTTCTCCAAGCCCGTTCCCCTGGCTGTGGTTTCGCTAGATAGTAGATAGGGACAGTGGGAATCTCGTTAATCCATTCATTAATGGATTTAAATGGCAATTTCATTTAAATACAAAATTATTAGCCTAATATTAATAACCTTTCAAGTTGCTCTGGGGCCTATTAGGCCCCACTTTTCGTAGGAGTGTTAAAGGTTGTATGTTAGTTAATAGAATCTGTTCATCATAATTAAATCCACTACTATATTTTATACAAAATCATAAGTTACTCTTTACATCCTGTTGATTAGTTACCACAGTTTAACTTTATTTATCCACAGTCCTGATTCTGTTTAAGATATTCTTTAATTTTAATTCTAGCCTGTGAACTCTACATAAATATTGTATATCTCTGTACTACCTTTCTCAAAGGATTACAACTTCTCATTCTGCACAGAAATGAATGAACTAATAGAATAGTTGTGAAAGATTGACTTACAGCTTTATCATATCAATATATGGATAATTAGTTAGCTGAACCTAATAATGAAAATTAAAACCAAAACATTGTGGCTACCAATACATCCATCACTTAATCACAAATAATGGGCACTGACGAACTTAAATGTAAAAATAACAACAGCTGAGAAAAATCAATATCAGGAGAAAAGTGACACAGAAATAAATTACATGGTTAACAAACATGCAATTGCAATAAACTACAATATATTTAGATTACTGAGTAAATTAGCTACATGGGATTTCCTCTTTTCTTCACAACAGACCTATTACATTTACTTTCAATCATAAAAAATAGAAATAAGGAAGAGATACAAAAACTACTGAACTAAAACAAATGGTGATTAGATTTACAAAACAATAGCTATGAACTCTTATCTTTTAAAAGCTTATTGTTTTATGTAACTACAAAATCTAATCACAATAAACAATAGAAGTAATAAGTATGTGCAACATATTACTTCTAGAGTAAGAGATTACTCATTCCAAGAAGTTTCACTTACAAATTAACTGTTTGGGGAATATTTTTAATTTTAAAACATAACTAGTGAATAATGAATTTAGTTAATATGTTTAAGCTGAAAAGTGTTTCTAGATCACCAAACACTACAGAAGTTGATAAAAGGTGGTCCAATATGCAAGAATGCTTTGTATTTCAAGAGACCACAAAACATTTTCTGACTTAGAAATCAATAGTGTATTTAGAACCTGAAATTAGAAGGCATTGTCACACAGTCCTAAGGAAGTCTCGTGGATTATAATACTTTGTAAAAGTTATAACATGTTTAACGTTTTAACAAACCTCAATAAAAAGATTGTATGTTATCTGGCTCTGATTAATCACAATTGTATAGATAACAGAAAACAAATAATTCTGAAAAATATAGTAAATTATATGTCAACTAAGAATCTACTTAAAGCATAATTGTAAACTAACATCTACACTTTGAATACAAAAATAAAAACCTTGTGACCTTAATTAGTTATTTTGTGTTTAACACAATTTGCTGGATTGTAAAGACAATGTACATGGGTTAAAACAAACAAAAAAGAAGTCACCCTGTATATACTATATGCTACAGTCAACAGAATTCATAGAACAATAAAAACTATCAAAGTATATATTTGAAAACTTAATATATGATGGTTAGAGTTGCATTGTTCAGTCATTTGTGAAATTAAGTACACAATGTACAGATAACACTTAAATCACTTATGATGTACTTCAACCATGCCAAGCAAGTCAGGTGATTAATTATTCTCCCCACATTTCCTGCAATATTTACACATAGCATACATATAATAAATAGACCTCATTCTATACAGATATTGCCTCCTAAGGCTAAAGTTTTGATAAACTTCAATTACGTCTAGCAACATTAATTTTACTACTGGGGTGGCATCTAGTATGCAAAGATGTCACTAGTGTACATTCAGAATTTAATGTTAAGTTTGGTTAAAAAAACTGAAATATTAGTGGCTCAAAATTAACAATAGCAGTAATCATTTTCAGTTTAAAAAAATGCTAACTGATTAGAAATAAACTATAAACTTGAGATTACTTGGAAAGTACACACTAGTTATCTTTTGTGTCATTAGTAAATCAAGGATACATTTCACAACAATATTTATGGACGCTAAACATCATCCTCCATCTGTACACTTATGGCAATAATGGTAACAGAAAAAAAACTTTCCATAGGTATTAAAGGGTTAAAACATTACACAATACCTGTTTCAACCTTAGCATTACTGCTGGGAATCCCTTGGCTTTCAAAGTACCTTTTTTTTAATTAGTTATGCACCAAATTATTTGTGGTTCCATGACTTTATTGATTACATTGTCCCTAATAACATATAAAACAAAAGTTCCATAAATATGGCAATCTCTATTTTACAAAGAAGATGGGTAGTTTTGCCCATTTTGTTTCCCTATTACTTCTTTACACCAAGTATTATAACAGGTACAAACAAAATAATTACTCAGTATGATGCAATATATGGATCTCATTGGTAATGAAAGGCATAAAAAGTCAGTACTTTAGGGTTACACAGAGCATCTATACTGCTCATACTGTTTAACTTGCATCTGATTAGAGACATTACATTGAATTTGATAAATGATAATAGATCAAAAGCACATACTTCAAGCCTGTACATATCTTTCTTCCAGTTTTTCTTAAGTTAAAACTCTGTTACTGACTCTTTAACAGGTTAAATTGAGTTGTTCTATAAGTATAATGACTAGCCAACATTTCTTTGTATTCTTTATTTTATTGGTGATATTATTATCACTGAAAGTTATTGTAGATGCATGACTGATAATTCTTTTTGTATCCTTTAAATAAAACAAAAAGGAAGAAGAATGATTAAGGGTATTTTTTGATCATTAAAATAATCTTGAACTTCATGCATGTTGTAGTTCAAGTTGTTTCATGGCTGCTTAACTACAATGAGCTGTTACATTCTCTAACGATTACAGATTTAAATAAGCATAATAAAGTAAGAATATTCTAATATAAATAAAACAGTCTAAGCCTAATAATGTCAGTTTAACTTAAGTGTTTATATATAAAGAGGAAATGTGAAAACACTGCAAAGCAAAACAAGTTTGTTTGTTTGTTTTAAATTTTGCGCAAAGCTGCTCGAGGGCTATCTGCGCTAGCCGTCCCTAATTTAGCAGTGTAAGACGAGAGGGAACGTAGCTAGTCATCACCACCCACCGCCAACTCTTGGTCTACTCTTTCACCAACGAATAGTGGGATTGACCGTAACCTTATAATGCCCCCACGGCTGAAACGGCGAGCATGTTTGGTGCAACCAGGATTCGAACCCTCGGACCTCGGATTATGAGACGAACGCCTTAACACGCTTGACCATGCCAGGCCGCAAAGCAAAACAATAAGTTGATATATTTTCTTATGGTCATTCTCATACAGTATTTCATGACTACTTCAGTTAGCACTATGTAAATCAGTTATAGCATTGTTAACTCTTTAGAATACTAGTAATGGTGTTTTATATTTTACCTTGTATTCTGCTCATTGTGTTTAAACAAATTTCCAGAATCTGAATATATTAGAAGAACAGTAAATTAAGAACAGGTGTTGAAATTATATCAACGAGGAATTGGTTTCAAACTAAAACATTTTTCCCATAAGTAATATTGAACATTTTTTGTAAATAAAGAGTAAACAAGTTTATGATACAAGGTTACGCTGAACACATAAGATAGTTTCTTTCTTGGAGGATTAGAAAAAGAAAACTATGAAAATTAAACCGTTTTGTTGATTTGATTGAAGCATTTTGTTTCTGAGGTAAAAAGTATAGATTTGTAACACTGAATCAGATCATTGGCTGTTGATTTTTTAACAAATGTGAAAAATCCAACTTTTCACCTCATTCAAAATTTATCAAGACAGAAGCATGCTCAAAGTGAAAGAGTAATAATTTGACTGTGTTGTTTACTTTAAGGGCTGGAATATTTAAATTGGACACTACTTTTGTATTTTGTCTTTTTAAAGAGAGGTTAGAGTCAGTATGTAGTTTAAGGTTATGGAAGTTTCCACTTACATTCCTAAGCATCTGTTAGGACATGTTTAGAGCAAAGCAAAGATTTGATTATTCAGAGTTTAATTCATCTGTTTTGTAATAATTTAAACTAAAGTTTCATGATTTGTTTACAATCCTAGAAATAATGAGCACTAAATAAATTAATATTAAACAAATCACAACATAAATTTGAAAGACATTATGAGATGAAACAGTGTAAGGCACAAAAAAGAATTTTTATGAGATTCTAATTTTGTACTGAAGGAGTTTATTATACTATTAGTATTCTGATACAAGGATGCCAAGATATTTAATCTCAAGAGTCATACATTAGAGACTCATGCACTGAATTTTGAAGCTAAACTTTGAGATTTAACCAGTTAAATGTTATTAAATATCTATGCTTTAAAATGTTTGTTTTTTTGTTTCTCTTGCATATTTAAGATTTTTTTCATTAATTACTGTCACATGGTAATATTTTAGTGCAAAAATACAAATGTAAGACTTTACTCACCCCTATCTGTCTACTAATTCACAAGTTTCTGCCTTGATTTTTAATAACCTATAAATAAGAAAAAACTGTAATTAAAATCTGAAATTAAAATTTTCAAAACATCAATTATCAGATTCAATGCCCCATTTGTTGTTTTTTTGCATAGTTTTCAAATGTTCTGGCAAAGGCCTGAAAGATCTTTCCAAATTCTTATGTCCCATATGCATCACTTCATATTTATTACATTAATTTTCCACAGATTAGTCCACTGAGCAAACCTAAATCATCCTATATTAAAAATGTATTTTACAGAAAGTAAAACTTCATTTCATATTCTTACCTTAAAACTTTTGTACACAGTTGATCAAGATTTAAAAAGAAAATATAAATATCTTCATAATTATTCTGGAGACCAACTGTTTAAGATATATACATATATATGTGAAGTATAACTTATCATTCCATTTACTTGTCACTAAGTTACATTGATTTGAAAGAATTTCACCCCTCAGTACTAATTCTGGACTAGGACAAATGAGATGTGGAATTCCCCCCCCCCAAAGTGGTCTAGCTAGGTGATGAGTCAATGATGTAGTACCTTACTGATTTATAACACCCATTACTTATTCAGTCAAACCTTTAGTCATACTGAATACATAGTGATGTAGAAGTTATGTATCAACAAATTATTTTTATATCTCATCCTTACACCACTTAAAAATATCATGGCACAGTGTAGAAACACTTTTACCTGCTCTTACAAGTTAACTGACATCCCAATTAGTTATTGTAATAAAATAGAAAAAATTAGTGACATAAATACAACCAAACATCATAAACACACACATATCATGATATTGTACAAATTTTGCAGTACACAATTAAAATATTCAAATAAAAACCTTCTGTAGATAAATAACAAGAATAAAAAATGGCATGCAAGTGGAGAAGTCTGTAGTTATTGTACAAACATTAAATCTTACAAAAATGATTTTCTAGCTTTCATTACATGGAACTGATTTGGAACACTATAAAAAAAATACTGAAAAATAATTTTAAAAAGTATACGAGACAAGGAAGCATGCAGGGGTACAATGTTCAATGCAAAAATCATATACAAGATACCAGAGATGTGGTAAAGAATTCTCAGAAGCCAGGGTCAAGTCGGAAAAGTTCTAAAGATATTATGCATTTCAAAGGAAGATCTGCTGATTTTTCAAAACCATAAAAAGACTGATACAATAGCTTTATCAGATGCTTTAAATTTTTCTTTTTTTACTATTTTTAAACTACTACCAAATCAAGAGGTGCATTTATGATTAGTTAATTAATGCTATATTTCTCAATACAGAAGATCTGTAAATAATTCCTCACCATGGGTATCAAACCCCAGTTTATAGCACTGCAAGTCTGCAGAGATCATGCTGTGCCACTGAGGAGTTAAAAAGCAGTTACAAAAGCAAAAGAAAACCCATTAAAACCACACATTTTTTTTAAAAGTGCTAATGTTTTAAATATAAAGCAATTCCAAAGTAATAAAGATTGTTTGTTTTGGAATTTTGTGCAAAGTTACCCGAGAGCTATCTGTCCCCAATTTAACAGTATAAGAATAGAGGGAAGGCAGCCAGTCATCATCACCCATCAACTCTTGAACTACTCTTTTATCAAAGAATAGTAGGATTAATAGTTAACTAATGCCATATTTCTCAATACACTGATGTGTAAATAATTCCTCACCATGAGTATCAAAACCTAGTTAATAGCACTCTGCAGACATGATGCTGTGCCACTGAAGGGTTAAAAAGCAGTTATAAAAAATGAAAGAAAACCTTGTAAAAGCACACTTTTTTAAAAAAGTTGGGCTATTCTGTTATCAAAAAAGAACAGTAGGACTGGCCGTCACCTTATAACGCTCCCACGACTGAAAGGGAAACATGTCTGGTGTGATGAAGATTCAAGCCCACGACCTGCAGATTATGAGTTGAGCACCACAACTACCTGGCCAAATAACAAAGAAACAATAAAACAAAGTGACAAAATTTTGGTGTGGAGAATTATGTAGGTTATAAAAATAACAACTTTTATCTAGTGTTCCCAACCAACTAAAGATTGTATCACTACATCAATTAATGAATATTGTTTTGTATCTCTAATTCTTTTCCCCACTATTAATTTCTACAGTACTAAACCTATCATCACAGAGTGATACTGATAGTAAAACAAGAATCAAGCTCTGATTGTTTATAAAACCTAAAGTCTTTTAAGCATTCAGTTAAAGAAAAACAATGATATCTTTGTTCTACTGACAGAAATTTTGAATCTAAAAACAAGGTTACCATAATGTTGTAAGAGATACTGGAAAAATTCATTTGTGTTTAGTATCTTTAAAACAGTACCAAGATGAGCTGTGAGAATGATACCATGTTAAAGCAGCTTTAGCTATGATAAAATCTTATATTGAAGGGGGGGGGTCAAAATACATAAAGCCTTTTCAAGAAACAAGGCACTGTGGGTAGATTATGTACATTAGTATCATATTCACTATATGCAAAATTCTGGACAATTGTAGCAGATAAACTGCCACTGAATATCTTATGTTCAACTCTAAAAAAAAAACCTATAAAGGGGTGTAATGAAAAACAAATTATTAAAATACAAAATGCACAATTTGCAAACAACATAAAAGGTTCCCTACATTTTTACATAATACTTAGAAGGCTAAGTGAAATAATGCGTGCTTAGCATCAGAGACTACCTTCTTTTTTTGCAGTTGCCCCCCCACTGTGGAGGAGGATTTTTTTAATTATCATTTTTCAATCACACAAAAAAACAGAGTTTTAAATAAAAAAAATAGATAATACACAGTTGATTCACTTTTATCTATCATAAATTCTATTATCATTTTGATTATCAAATTAACCAAAGACAACTTCTGTTTAACATGAAACCTTTGAAAACAAGCAGCAATCATGAAAACAATGGTGTAAACTTTTTTTCCAAGAGAATCCCACTACTTGCTTTTTTCAAAAACTGAATGCTTTTTTTTTTACTTCACCTTACTGTACAATATTACATCACAGCTATTCAATAAATAGTGATATGGATATATGTACACATGTAATTATAAGCTTTTAATTCTGCACATACTGCTTCAGGTGGAACATTCTAGAGTATCATAAAAGAAGCAAACCAATTTATGAAATGACATCACAAAATGAGTCAAATGGATTTCCTACATAAATATTTTGCTTTATTAAGTTAACTTTTTTTCACAAGTGCAAGAAAAAACTGGGAAATTTGATGAAATATCAAAACTTCATATTTGATGCAATATTCTACATTTTACTGAAGGAAGCCTTCAACTATATCATTCATTCAGTAAGAAAAAAAAAATTATCAGTATACATTGCCCCTAAGAACAAACATAACCATATCGTGTTTATCTCTGGAGTGAGCAAGGAATTATTGAAATCCTATCAAACAGTGGTCTTATTCCTACTGATATGCTTTATGTGTCAATGCTTAAGCCTTTCACTTGTCTTAGTTACAATAATGACATTGAGAAAAACCATAATTGGTAAACTAATAGTCTACTGATGACATTAAACAGTTTTGGTATTTCTAGTGGCCCTGAAAGTGGTCAGGTAAAACAGAACGACTAGAGCAAATCTTTAAACTGTAAAAAATACTTAACAAATGATCTTTCATTACAGCAAGTGCAAGGTAATCAATCTGGGTTATCAGAATTTAAATCATATGGATCCAGGACGATGTTTCACCTCCATGATCACCGACTCTTGCTTCAAAACAAACTATCCATTCCTACTGATAAATACAGATTTTTGCAAAAATTTGGCATTACTTTTATAAAGCATAAGATGCACACTTTGTGAACAATTATAACTATAACAGTTGAATGTGGTAATCAAATAAAGTTGACCACCAAAATTATCCTAATTTTTATAAACATTCAAGAAGATTTTTTGAACAATGTTTCAACTGTGGGTAATTGCTTCAAGTTTTTCTTTACATGAATTGCATCCTTTTTTTTTTCAGACAAAATTGTTTCTTTTTTACAAGTTTAGTCTCTCGTATTTTCCAATAATTTTTGAAAATTTTTAGGCTCTTATAATAGAACTATTTCTTTCTAACAAGGGGACAGTTTTATACAGTTTTTTCCCAACAATGCACAATTTATCATACTAAAAAATACAAGCTATAATTACCAAATTACACCCCTAATTAGATTCTCACTTAGAAACAAACACTTTTGAAATTGCATACTTTCAAGATGTCTTCAAAAACAGTAATAAAAATACATAAAATGTAGACTATATAAAAAAAAAATTTATGTGAGACACTGTCCATCTCCCAGATCTGTCACGTAAGAAATGGTCAGGTCACTCAAGCCAAGACAGTAGTATGTTGCCCATAGTAAAACTAACAATTTTATTATTTACAGACATACTGATTACAAGCCAAATGTTTTGGATTACTTGTATAAGAGGATAATGATTTTTTGGAAATGGTTAAGAGGACAATTATAGAATAATTCCACATATGGAAGTTTCATCTTATAAGAACAGGTTAAGATTTTACTTATTTTCTTTTGAAAAAAAAAAAAAGGAAAGATGTAATTATATTAGAATTAATAAAGATTATTCTAGGGCTCCTTTGTTCTATATTATGAAGACAACAAACTGAAGGACACAGATTTAAGATTTGGAAAATGTTAGGTTTTAATCAAGACTTTTTTTTAAATGAGGCAATTTACTCGTGGTAACCAGCACTTTAAGATGATAGTCAACTTAATGAAAAATAAAAAACAGGTTTTAATTTTAACTTATTTCAAGGATGATTGTGCAACTAGTCTTGAAGAATTAATTGCTACCTTGGAGTTCATACATCAGAATAACTGAAATTTCAACATAAAAACAGAGCTCTACACATGGCCATTTTAATGTCACTTCTAAATACAGCACTTCAATATTTTATGCTACATAAATTTAGCCTATTTGTTACAGATTAGTTATTGGATTTAGTGAAAGTTCAATAATTAAAAACAGCATATTTTTAAATATGCCCATTAAAAATATGTTAACAGTATTATGATGCTATTTATACAAAGTTGTTTTCCATCAGCCTTTATTTTTGTAGTGCCCATAAACAATATGCATTATGCAATTTACTAAACAAATTTATACATATATACATTTTTTTTCTGTATTCCACTGAATGGATCTTAATTATTTTTGGAAAATAGCATAAAATTATTTACACCTTACACACACACATACATACATACACATAAAACTTATTTTACAGTTTATCAGACCTTCATACTAATTATACGTTAAACGGTTATGCAGTATAAATGTTAAAAATTTTAGCTTAATGGGTATACCTAAAATCTACACTTGCCCAAATCTTTATCATTTTATGTTAAGACTAAGGGTTAGATCAAAGGCATTTTTAGAAACAATAACTGACACGAAGGTAATATTAATAGTAACACTCATTAAAATTTCACATTCATTTTCGCTTAGATTAACTTTATAGCCTTATATTGAAAAAATTAAAATAAACACTTACCAGTTAATTCAAATTTTAACTTCTAATTCTATGACGATTTTCACTACCACCTTCTTTCAAATCTAAATAAAATTGCTTTCCAAATAGCTTGAAATCATATATTAGAAGTTAAACACTTCCGATTTCCGCTTCCGATTTTATAAAAGTAGTACCAAAATTACTGTAACTTTTTACATCTACATAAAACAAATTTTCATTTTATCTTACATCTGCAAACTCTACAAATAATTTCTATTATTATTTAAAGTCATTTAAAGCTATCTAATTTATACATTATTAACCATCAGTTACTCTGAGTACTACTCCGCATTTGCTACAGAGCCCTCTAACGTAACAACAGTAACATTTAAAGCATAGAAACTTTTATATTCTCTCCATTTCAATTCTTTATGTATAAAAAAACAACAACAAACTATTGCCAAGAAAATTGTTATAAATGTTGAAAGCTGCTTAAACTCTGATTTATTCTATTTATTTCTCAAACAAAATTTCATCAATAACCTTTCGGTCTCATGTCCATATCATGAAGCACTTTACGGATGAAAATATAATTGCAAAGATCTGTCTATATAAATATAACTGTATTCTTTGTCCATGTAACTACTTTGCAGGATGTGAAGAGATCTTCATCAAAGCTAGTATAGAGGCTCACTATGTACATACAAAGTTTCAATTTTGCTGTTTTTGTGGACGTTTTTTTTACCACTACTTACCCTCTGTACAGGATGGCCTGTAAGTCCCTACCCATTCATATGTTATTATGTTATATTCAATTACGAATGTATTATAAATTTGTTTCTTTTTTTTCAGAGAAATATGGCCGATGTAAGCCCATTTACACTTGAAGAGCGTATTGTGACAAGTACGTGGGTACATGAGCACAAGAATACTGGTGACACCACACAGATACACTGGATACATAAGATATATGGATGAGCAGGGACTTACGGACCATCCTGTAGATAGATTTTCACCAAATTTGGCAGTAAGATTTGTTGGGTCCATTTAGATGTATGTTTGTGGTTTCACATTTTGTGTTTTGGGATTTTTATGGGCGTTTTTTGTAATTATATATACGGGAAGCTACTTTTCATGTCCTAAAATAACTTTCGTTAATCATGAATTTACTTAACATCCATCCATGGGACGGGTACTCCACCTAGTATATAATAATATGAAATACAATGTTCGTTATTATTCGAAAAACTTTATAAACATGTTTTAGCATGGTCGTAAATTTGTCAGAATAATATAGTGTATTGTCTGATTAATTTCAAGCTTACTTTATTTTTCTCAATTCAAAAACTAAACCATGTTTATATTGATTTTTGTGATCATGAATAAAATTGATATTCATATAATTTTCTCGTACGAATTCAAGCTTCTTCATAATGCGGCGACAGCAGCCCGTAATATCAATCATACATTTAGTGATGACACAGTTAATGAAAACACAACACAGTTTTGGTTTAGAAGCTCTCCCTCTGGTGACGCAACCCAGTAGCATAGCAGTATGTTTGTGGGCTTAAAACGGTAGAAACTGGGTTTCGATACCCGTGGTGAGCAGAGCACAGATAGTCCATTGTGTAGCTTAGTGATTAATTACAATCAATCAGTTAATCGCTCTGGTGACCCAAGTCTTTAAAATAAGCCTTAGGGCCGCCCTCAAACAGCCATTAATGAGGAAAAATTGAAGGCCTTAGTTGAATCAGATATCTGCCAAATGTAAAATAACTGGCCAACAAAATTAATGTTCATTATTCAACAGTTTGCCAACATCTTGAAGCAAGTGATAAGGAGAAAAGGTTTAATAAATTGGTACCTCACAAACTGACTGAAAACCATCAAACAAAACGAGTTAAAATTTGTTTCTCACTCTTTACTCGCAACAAAAACGATCCGTTTCTCCATAGAATTGTCACTTGAAATGAAAAATGGATTCTTTACTACAGTCAATAGTGATCCAGACAGTGGCTTGACTATGAAGAAGTACAAAAACATATGACAAAACCAGCTCTTCACTCTAAGAATCTTGTGATTAGTGTTTGGTGGTCGTTAGTAGATGTAATTCATTCTTAAACTCAAAAGAAACAATCACAGCAGAAAAATATTGTTGTGAACTTGGAATTATACATCAAAAGTTGTCGCGAAAACATCTAGCAACAGCTAATCTCAGTGAACCCATACTGTTTCATGACAATGCTCGACCTCGTGTCTCACGCCTTACTGTCCAAAAAACTAAACAAACTTCAGTAGAAACTTTACCTCATCCACCATATTCACCAGATATTTTCCCTTCAGATTATCACTTTTCAAACATTTGAACTTTTTTAAAGGATGTACCTCAGGACGGTTTGTATGGGTATTAATACTTTTATCAAAATAAAGCAGGGAACAACGTAATGTTTCGACCTTCTAAGGTCGTCTGTAGGTTAACAGAGAGAGAGTTTGCAACTGACTGTTGCTAACCATGTGTCTTACTTCACGTAATATACGTGTGTTTAGACCACTCAAGGTTATCATGATGAATAACTACATAAACTTGGTTTGGCTCTTTTTATGCACAAAGCAACACAATGGGTTGTCTGTTCTCTAGCCACAATGGGTATCGAAACCCGAACTTTAGAGTCGTAAGTCTGCAAACTACTTCTGAGCCTCTGGGGTGGAACTTTATGAAAAAAAAACAAACATTTTTTCTGTCATAATTACTTCAATCACTAAATATACCATGACTTCCCTACTTCATGCATTAATTCTACTTTTGTTAATGTTTTCTCTTTTCTTAAGTGATATTAAATAGAGGGAACAGCTTAGAAAGATTACTGTTACGACAGAAAGTGTTCGTACCCCTGCGTCCCGAGTAGTTTTTTGCCCATAACTTAAAAAGTATCACGATTAGGCTAATAGACGTATCATATATTATAAATATTATACTAACACACATCTACATAAAGTTTTATGTAAATTAAACGACAAATAAACTGTTTATAAACAAGTAACCAAAAATAGGAGGAGCAGAAAGTGTTCGTACATTTCAGAACGTGTGAAAAAACTGATATTGCTGTAAAAATTTTGTTTAGTTTGGCGAATAAACTACATTATACCATTCCAGAACCAGACACTGGGTTCACAATTATGAAGCCAGCTAAAAATGTACTTCCGGCAATTTAGTGCCGTCTCCGTCATTATCTGCTTGGTCATCATGGCGAACAAGAAACAACTGTCGAGTGATTTAAAAAACCGAATTATTGTAAAATACAAGTCTCGTGTGTTTCTTTTCGGTCTTGCTATACAACTTAATACGCCGAAATATACTGTTCAAAGCATAAATGCTAAGTTTAAGCTTACTGGATCTACTAACCTCCCTCGTTCCGGACGCCCCACCAAAATTCCAGAGAGAACCAAGAGAAGGTTCTCAGAAAAGTTAGTAGGAACACTCGTTTAACACGTAATGACATACAGAAACTGGTAAGGGAAACTGGGGTTGAAGTAAGCGCCTCTACAGTTACGAACATGTTACACTCTTCTGGGTTCTAAGCATACTGTCCTCGTAGAACTTCACATTTAAAGCCTGTTTATTTAGAAGCATGATTGAGGTATGCAAGAAAGCATGTATATAAACCCTTTACCTATTGAAAGAATATTTTTGGTCAGACGAGACTAAAATCGAGCTTTTCGATCACAATGATGTTCGCAATATTTTCCGTAAGAAGAGGAAACGAGATCTTCCAAAGAACACCGTCCCTACAGTTAAACACGGAGGTGGCTCGATTATGCTATGGGGTTCCTTCAGCTTTTCTGGTGTAGGCAACCTTTACCGCGTCAACGGAATCATGAGAAGAGAAGAGTACGTTGATATATTAGGCACTTATATCAAAAATGATGCTCGGAACTTCCGGCTTGGGCGTCGTTGGATCTTCCAGCACGACAATGACCCTAAGCGCACATCGAAATACGTGCAATCCTGGTTGCAGGGGAACCATATAAGTATTTGGGAGTGGTCATCGCAGTCACCCGATCTCAACCCAATTGAAAACGTTTGGCATGAGTTGAAGACCAGGATTCTTCAGCGTCATCCGAAAAACTTGCAAGATTTGGAAGCCTTCTGTAAAGAAGAATGGAAGAAAATACCAATCAAACGATCATGGAGGACTATGAGGAGAGATTGCGCCAAGTAATTTACCTGAAAGGCTACACAACTGACCATTAAAGTAGATGCACGAACACTTTCTGCCCCTCTTATGTTTGGTTATTTGTTTATAAACAGTTAATTTGTCGTTTAATTTACATAAATATTTATGTAGATGTGTGTTAATATAATATTTATAATGTACTTTACTTTCATTTTTCTAATCCTGATACTTTTCATGTTATAAGGAAACAACTACTCACGACGCAGGGGTACGAACACTTTCTGTCGTAACTGTATACGTTCTGTATAACTTTATGATTGTTTTATTATTTTTATAAAATGCGATCACGCGTATGGGTTATAGGTGATCGTCTCGCAAACTGCTGGTCGCGGGTTCGAATCCTGGTCCAATTAAAAATATTCGCACTTGAAGCCGCGGGAGCAATATTTTGTGATGGCCAATCCCACTGTTCGATGGTAAAAGAGTAGCCCAAGAATTAGCAGTTGGTGGTGATGACAACTCCCTAGTCTCTCTTCTAAATTAGGGACGGCTAGAGCAGATATTCCTTTTACAATTTTGCCCTAAACTCAACCTAGACAAACCTAAACTCACAAAGATATTCGTATATGACTTCATTAAGAGAAGTAAAGGGTCCAGTATGGCAAGGTGGGTTAAGATGTTCGACTCGTAATTTGAGGGTCACGGGTTCGAATCCTGGTCGCACCAAACATACTCGCCCTTTTAGCCGTGGGAACGTTATAATGTGACGGTCAGTCCCACTATTCGTTGGTAAAAGAGTAGCCCAAGAGTTGGCGGTGAGTAGTGAAGACTAGTTGTAGTCTTACACTGCTAAATTAGGGATGACTAGCGCAGATAGCCCTCATGCAGCTTTGCGCGAAATTCATAAAACAAAAAAAAAACAGAGAAGTAAAGCATTATAATAATTATTATCCTCATACCCTAATCACTGCTGATATTTTGCGACATAAGCTCTCATTTAGATTTCGATAGATTTCTAGTGCAATTTGGCTCCGGAGGGCAATGTAAACCATTCATGTCAATTATACATGACACATTTAAAATAAACTATACTGGCCTAAAATTAACAACTGATTTAAACTGGGATAAAATTTAGAAACATCAGAGAATTGACATAAACCCCTCTTAATACTTCAGTTTCAAATAGTGTTTTTGTCATAATTCCAAATCTTAGAATTGCACCTACGCAAGTTATTTTACTACTGTAACTAAAGGAAGTAATAATCTTTCAAATAAAGCCTTTTATTCTACTGTTTTATGATTTATTAAGACCACATTACATAAAGTACGTAAGGAATTACATTTTTACACCTAATGCAAGTCCTCTAAATGCACATTAAAAGTGTAACACTACTTAAACACGAATGTCCCTACTTTGCAAATAAACCTGTCTATTGTCTTATGATAAATATAAATAGTTTGAATCATACTTTGCCAGTTTGTAAAAGGCGTCCTTACCATAAAAAAAAAAAAAACTTTTGTTGTAACGAAACGTTAATGTTATTTAATCTTCAAGTGGTCATGCCTTACATCCAAAACTGGAGGCTTGAAATGTTCTTCAGGTTTCAATGAGAAAAAGACATAACGAAGTTTACATAAATACTATATTATATATCGATAATGTTGTTAAATTGAATACAAATGAAAATATGAAGTATTACAGTGAACAATAGTGAATTTTATCCATAATTTCAAGGAAGTAGCTTTGATAAGCGTTGGAGGTCGCTGTTACAGACCTTAATGTGCTGCAAATTCCATACATTCTACCTTTTCACAGTTTGTATTTAAAACATTGACTCAGTTTGTTTTTATAGCTGGAAATGTTTCTTGGATGTGGATCCAGTTAACATTCTCTTTTGTTTTTATACCTAACAATAGATTGATCAGGTATACGTATTCGAATGTATGATGGGTCTATACGAAAAATACTGGTATATATATATATATGTTTATATGTGTAATAGAGAAAATATATTCTGAAAAATGGTGCTACTAATCCATATTTTGTCAAATGTTAAAAGTTTCGTTTAAAAACCTCATATGCTTATGTACCTATGATAAGAAATTACTTATTTTAGATCTCCTAATGGCGCAAGTAATCAACATTCATCAATTTAACTATTATTAGTTGAATTAGGTTTTAAAAATATAAGATGTTTTGTAAGTTTATTTAGTTATAAAATTTAGCTTCTACGAGACTAATTAATAATTTTTTTTATGTTTGTGTTTCATCAATATTTCTCTTTGATATTCGAAACAAATTTACTCTATATTCATTACATTAAAATTTGATGTTTGTTTTTGGTTTTGAATTTCGCACAAAGCTACTCGAGGGCTATCTGTGCTAGCCGTCCCTAATTTAGCAGTGTAAGACTAGAGGGAAGGCAGCTAGTCATCACCACCGTCCGCCAACTCTTGGGCTACTCTTTTACCAACGAAAAGTGGGATTGACTGTCACATTATAACGCGTCAACGGCTTAAATTAAAATTTGAAGTTATTTATTATTCAAATAAACTGAGGTAACGCAAATAGAAATAAGTAGGGAGAATGGAATAAATTCTAATATTCATCGTATAATCTAGAACAATAATAAAAAACACCCTATATATATGTATATATATATATATATGGTTAGTAGTACGTGTATAAACAAAAGAAACTAACACAACTCCACTTTTTCTGATCATTAATAAAATAAACCCTTATGAAGATGGATGTGTCTGAGGAGCAAGACTTTTTATAAACTTTTTATAAGTTTACAAAAAGGCAATAGTGCAGCAGAAACTACCCGAAACACTCAAGGTGTTTATGGTGCAGTCTCTCAATGAAAGAAAATGTCAAAGGTGGTTTCAGAAGTTCAGATCAGATGATGACAGCTTAAGTGATGCGTCACGTTTAGGTCGTCCTATTGAGTATAACGATGACTTGCTGCTGGCTGCACTTGATGAAGATTGTGCTGTAACACTTTAAGAACTAGCTCAGAAGCTTAATTCAACCCATACAATTGTTCACCATCATCTGCAACAGCTTGGAAAGGTGTCAAAACATATAAAATGGATCCCCCATGATGTGACAAAAGCCAACCTTAAAGCAAGAGTGGGCATTTGCATTTCTCTGCATTTCGTGAATGCAACTCACCCTTTTTTGGTCAGGTTAGTGACTCGAGATGAAAAAAGTCTTGTATTTTATAAAAATCGTAAGCACTGCATGCAATGACTTAATGCAGGTAAAGTGGCTAAAGCACAACCCAAAATGGACCTCCACCTTAGGAAAGTCTTGTTAAGCATTTGGTGGGATATTGTTGGTGTGATCTACTTTGAGTTGCTGCCACTCAATGCAACGATTACATCAGACTTCTATTGTCAACAGTTAGAGCACTTGAATGTTTCACTGAAAGAAAAGAGGCCTGCTTTGATTGTTCCTAAAGGTGTTGCGTTACACCAGGATTATTCACAATCCTCAGATAGTGAGGATCAAACCTGCAAAGACTGAAGAGTTAGACTGGGAAAAACTTCAACATCTTCCTTATTCTTCAGACCTTGCCCCATCTGATTATCATCTATTCCGAAGTTTGCAGAACCATCTTGATGGAAAAGAACTTTGAACACATGAAGATGTCAAAACTACCCTCTTTACATTCTTTTCCTCCAAACCTCAAGAATTTTATAGAAGTAGCATTCAGAAGCTTGTGAATCGTTGGCAGGAAGTAATTAATAATAATGGAACATACATTATTGATTAAATAACATTAAAAGCGTTTGAAATCCTTTCTCTTTTTCTGAACCTAAAATCGAACATTATTTAAGGGATGATCTGATACAAGTGTGGGTGTGGTGTAATTTTCTATTTATAACAGTTCTTGTCACCAGGTGTCAATCTCCTACCTAAGGCAACTTGGATATTCCAAGCTATAGTTTACTTCTTCTTCAACAGATGGCGTGCAAAGATAGATTAAGAATCATTGAATTACACAATATGCTGGTAAAGATGTTTCAAATATAAGTTAGTCAATCTTCATATATATATATATATATAATGTATACACCTACACAGTGTATTTGTTGTTTTTCGTTAAGCGCAAATATACACAAAGTGGGCATATGTTTTGCCCACCACGGGTTATGAAACCTAGCTTTTAGCATCATAAACCTACAAATTTACCGTCTAGTGATTATGGGTATAAACAGTAGATACGAATTACTAAATGACTTTTCTTGGTTTGTTCTTTCTTTTCTTTTCATAAGAAGAACAAAGATAACAGAACAAGCTTCGTAAATTAGTGTTAACTGAAATATTTGTAAAGTTTCGTCCATAATACCTGTAGCAATCAAAGGCTGCATGTTGTCCACGTGCAGTTATATATACAATTTTACGACGTTTGGCAAGTATTTGAATACTAATAATAAAATACATATATACATGCACAACACGTGGTCATACTAATAAGGTTTTTCTAAATCTTACATTTTATGGCAGCTTTAGTACATAAGTTAGAACTAATAATGTTTTACTAAGTAGAAGAAAAGAAAATGTTAGGCTATTGAGTTTTAGTAATTCTTCATGACGAGAAGCTCACTTGAAATAAAAATGTATCTCAGAACCGCTGGTATGGGTATTAACACTTTTCTTGATAAGCAGAGAACAATGTTTCGACCTTCGTATGTCATCTTTAGGTTAACAAAGAGAGTTTGCAAGTGACCGTTGTCGGACACATGTCTTAAGAACAAGAGTATAAACAAGTTCAGGATTGTAGGGGCGTTGCAGTTGAATGTTAAGTTGTTAATTAGTATAGGTATAAAGGTGTTCATTTATAACGGTTTCATGTTGGTTTTAATTGCTGTATAAGTAGGGCTTCTTTGATTTTGCGTTTGTTTATATTTGTTTCTATACTTAGTATCAGGGTATTTTCTATGGTTATGTTGTGTTTATCTGATTTGCGGAGTTCAAAATCGTGTGAATGTGTTTTTTCATGTTCTATGAATCTAGTTTTAATTTTTCTACATGTTTCTCCAAAATAGAAGTCGTGGCAGTTGTTGTATTATAATTTTTAAATTATGTTGGTGTTGTGTTTGTTAATGTAGTTTTTACACAGTGTGAACTTTAGTTTTGTACCTGGTTTTTGAATAAATTTGGTGTTTACTGGAATGTTGTGTTTTGTTGTAAGTTTTTTCCAAATGTTGGTTATATTTTCGCTGATGTTGGAAACATAAGGAATGCAGCTGTACAAGGTTTTGTACTTTGTTGTATGTTGGGACTTATTATTGTTTGTTTGTTGTTGGTCTAATTATATGCGTATAATTTTTTCAACGGCTTTTGGAGGAAAGTTGTTGATATTGATGAAGTGTTGTTTTATTTTGTTGATTTCATCGTTAATTTTATCGGGTGAACATGGTTTTGTAACTGTGTTTATTTGATTTCTTAATATGTTGAGTTTTTTTTATGTTTCATGTGCTGAGTCGCAGGAAATGTATAATCCAGTGTGCGTGATTCTTTTTGTGGATTTCTGTTTTGACTTGTGTATCAGTTCTAGCGATCTTGAAGTTAAGAAATGCTGTTTGGTTAGTTTTTCCTCTTCACAGATAAACTTAACGTTGAAGTGTATCGAGTTAACGTGATTGAAAAATTAAGTGTGTGATCTGTAGATGTGAATCCAGTAATTATATCATCAGCATCCCTGTACCAGTATAGTGGTGGGTGTAAAGCTGAATTGATCGCTTGAGATTCAATCTGAATCAAACTGATACACAATTCAAAATTAACGATGAAATCAACAAAATAAAACAACACTTCATCCACATAAACAAATTTCCTCCAAAAGCCGTTAAAAAATTATACGCACACAATTAGACCAACAACAAACAAACAATAATAAGTCTCAACATACAACAAAGTACGAAACCTTGTACTGCTGCATTCCTTATGTTTCCAACATCAGCGAAAAAATAACCAACATTTGGAAAAAACTTGTAACAAAACACAACATTCCAGTAAACACCAAATTTATTCAAAAACCAGTTACAAAACTAAAGTTCATACTTTGTAAAAACTACATTAACAAACACAACACCAACATAATTTAAAAATTACAATACAACAACTGCCACGACTTCTATATTGGAGAAACAAGTATAAAAATTGAAACTAGATTCATAGAACATAAAAAAACACCTTCACACGATTTTGAACTCTGTAAATCAGATAAACACAACATAACCATAGAAAATACCCTGATACTAAGTATAGAAACAAATATAAACAAACGCAAAATCAAAGAAGCCCTACTTATACAGCAACTAAAACCAAAATGAAACCGTTATAAATGAACACCTTTATACCTATACTAATTAATAACTTAACATCCAACTGCAACGCCTCCTATAATCCCGAACTTGTTTACACTCTCATCCCTAAGACATATGTCCGACAATGGTCACTTGCAAGCTCTCTTTGTTAACCTGAAAATTACCTAGGAAGATCGAAACGTTGTTATCTACTTATCAATAAAAGTGTTAATACCCATATCAGCCGTTCTGAGGTACATTTCGAGTTTTTGTAAATTTAACAAGAGCGTTTTCGGAATCATTGGTAGATAAATATCTAGTGTCAATAAATTAGAAATAGTAAAAGGTTATTTTAATCGTTCAACGAAAGTTTTGTGTTGTAGAAGAAAAGAAAACCAAGACTATAAAATCCTTAACATCCTAGATTCATAACATTGAATCTCGTTTGGTAAATTCCATTTAAAAAGCATTGGTAAAGTTGTAACGCTTCCGACAGATAGAGCTGTGTTCTTGAGGAATAATATAAAGTGAGTAAAAGTCGGAAGCGATAGTTTTAGGTGGAATAAAGAATTATTCACAAGGTATGAGAGAAAGCAGATATGCTATATATCCGGTTATTCAAAAAAAATAGCTGGGTCACCGAGTTAACAGTTGAAGCGACATCTTCAGGTTTCTATCTGAATGAGGTTAAATTATCTTAAAAGTTCAAACCGCACGTTCCTCTGTTTTTAAAGCTGACAATGATCACTAGTTCATAATTAGTGGCAGAAACAGACAGCGTAGTAGATTTTCTGTAAATACAAAATATATACAGGAATATTTAAATCACCTTCATTTGAAAACTTGGGGCCAATTATCTCTTTTTTTTATGCATAAATACAACAGTATTGTTTGTTGTGTGTCCATGTAACTACTTTGCACTGTGTGATACTTCACCAACACTGATATGAGGATACAAGGAGACATAAATTTTCAGTTTTGCGGGGTTTATAGACGTTTTTTGTTGTTGTTTGTTTTACCACTAATTCACCTTGTGTGAATGGATCTTCTTCAAATTTGTCATGAATGTTTTTGGGTCCGTGGAAAGTTACATCAAATTGGCAATTTTCCATTTTGCTTCTTTATCACTTCTTCGCTCCCTATAGATGGATTTTTACCAACTTTCGCATGAGGGTTTGTTAGGTTTATGTGGAGGTTCGTGCAAAGTTGTGGTTTCACGTTTTGTGTTTTGCGGTTTTTAAGGGCGTTTGTGTGTTATTTTTTACAATTTCTTATAAGTGAAGCAACTTTTCTCCTTTCACTAATCCCGAATTTACATAAATTCCGTTCAGGTTAGGACGGGTATTTCAGCTAGTGTTAAATATAATGTGTTATGGAACTTTTGAAAAGTAATTCAGTTTGTTTTATCACGTGTTATTTCTTTCTCTATCTTTTCAACAAAATACTAATTGTCGTTATACATTTAATTAATTAATTTAAAAATTAAATGTCACATGTATAAGTTTACGAGTACGACATTTTTAAGAGGTAGATATATATGAAAGCTTTATACTATTCGTAGACATAATATGTCTATTGTATTTGGTGCCGTTTTGGTAACAGTTTTTTATTTCTCTTGCCCCCTTCTCTTCCGAACTTTGCTAATCTAGAGTCTGTACATCGAGTCCCACGAATTCTCTCTTCACCTTCTCCATTGGCATCTTTCTTTATAATATGCTACCAAACTTTGATACTTATCACAGCATCCAACCTGGGGTTATGTCTACCTTCCTGGATGGGATGTGCTTTTGGGAACAGATAGTACGCCATTCATTCTTTTGGCCTTCGCATCCAGACGCAGCTGGCTAAATTAGGTTTGTCATTAGTTGACGTTGCTGAGTCCAGGGTCAGCTCATCCCGCCATGGCTCATTACCGTCCCTGCCTGTGATTTTTCTTTGAATCATCTGAGGAAGGCGGATATTCCCAATTGGAATTATCATCTTTCGAACCATTCTTCTGTTCTTGTCTTTACGAAATATTCGAAATCAGGTAACTCTGCGGGATTTGCCATGGTTTGTTGTGGTTCGGTAGTTGTCAAAATGGTTCCTTCTACAGTTTTTGTGTTCACCACTGAGTTGTACTTCATTTTTCTTTCCTTGAATCACGTAGAAGCTATGCAGTATACTAGTTGTACTATTTACATAAGCTCTCTTAGCTCTCTGCTGGCCTTGGAATTGCTTGTTAGTTCTTATCCTGTTTTCATCGATATTTGAAAACGACTGACCAATTTTTCTCTGTCTTACATTTCTATCAGGTTTTTCTGGATTCCAGACCACGTTGGTATTCAAGGAAATGAACTTGCTGATACCGCAACTAAGTCCCTCTGCGCTGGTGCTATCACTGCTGTGCCTGTCTCATATATGGACTACGGTCCTTTATTCAAGGCTCAGCTCCGAGACGTTTAGCAGTCGACTTGGAGAGAGCAACATGGTAACAAGATTTTCCAAATAAACTTTCTATTGTTATTTTAACATCTTGTCTTCATAAGGCTAGACTACACATTGTTCACAGTTTTTTAACCCATCGTTTTCGTTTATCTGGGACCAATCCCTCAATGTATAGCTTTTTTGACATTCAAGTCACAATATTTCACGTTTTACTGTCGTGCCATCGTTGTAACCATGAGCGGCGACACAGTTTTAGATATATTTCAGGTTCAGCCCTGACTTCGGACGGTGTCATTGGCGATGGCAACTCTGTCCAACTTGATTGTGTTTTTAACTTTTAAATGAGCCATTGGCCTTTTTTCATTCTATTTAGTTTACCTTTTTTAATATTGTATAGCTATTAACCGGAATTCTTTTTATATTTTACAATGTCTCCCACTGACAAATACGTTTACATGTCTTATATGTCTTTTCATAAGGTTTCCTTGCACTTTCTGAAGTTTCTACATTGTTATCAAATATTTTACCAATATTGCGATATATTTAAAAATATATCCACGTATTAAAAGTTAGATGAAACAAGATAAAGAAACGTATTTTAACAAGAGAAAGCGTAGTTATAAAAAGCAAGAAGAATCTCACTCATTATAGAACTCTTTTGGTTAAAAGTTTCTTCTGACAGTCAAGAAAAATAAAAGGAATAAATATTACAATATGATTGCATATAAAAGTTGTTTTTTAGTTTTCAGTAAATAAGCAATAAATAGAGCTCATTTGTCTCGTGTGTTTATCTCTTTCCTTGTTTATAAACATAGTGTTTAGAATGTGAGACATCAAAGAGTTATATAAAAAATTAAATACAAGTGTTTTAAAAATTATAAATTTAGTACAACTGACCTAGAATCAAAACGTAAACGAAATGTGTTTACAAACAGTTTGCGATAACGCAAAATCTCAATATTCTCACGCTGGGTCTGACGTGGTCGTTTTGATGGTTAATTTCTACATCATAAATCTATATAATTTATGTACATTAGTAATCGCCTCAGTTACTTAAATAACTACGTGATTTTCTAATGGACCATTGCGTGATGAACTTTACAAAAGGTAAAAGTTAGTCATTCCTTGATTGTAGGCTCATGTAACGGCTAGGCCTTGTAATCATATTTCTTTTGCTCTGTTTATTCAGCGAAAAGTAGGCGTTTCGAGACAGGTGATATTGATGTTTGCCATGACACACATTACCTCAGTGCCTCAGATGAAAGAATTACCGCTAAATTTCCATCAGAGGAATATATCTGATAAAACTACGATATGATTGCCTCTCATTGTCTCTAAGAAAGTAATAATATTTTTATTTACTTCCATACAGAACAACGCTTTTGATGTATATGTGTGCATACACACACTCACACATATATACAGAAAATTACCTAAATGTTTCTCCACGTTTAAGAATATTCATAATGTGCAAAGCCTTTAATCTAATGATTGTTGTATCTCACATTTAAAGAGAACTAGCCTAAAATGTTAATGTTAAAATTACCTATAATCTGTTACACCACTAATTACCCAAAAGTGTACTATTTGTTTAACATAGTGTTACGAGTGTGTTTATAATATCTTCTTCGTTCACCTCAAAGATCCCCTGTGGTTCACGTATATCCGTTCTTCATTTCGAATTGCGGATCAAACGGAAGATACCCAATGAACTGTCTGAAACGACTGTTGACTGTTCTTAATCGAATAGCAGAAGTGGCTGTAAGTTTTGTAATGCGCCCACGAGTGAGAGTGTGAGACGTGTTTTCAAGCATCACATCTCAAACCCGAGAGATACAATCCTCACTCTGAAATGCTACCTACTAGGCTAAATTTCGTATATCTATGTAAGTAAATATATGTAAAATAATATATTGTGTGATTGAAGTTGTTGCATTCTTATAACTTTGAATTATTGGTGAAAATACATTTGCCTGGCATGGCCAAGTAGTTGGGGGGGGGTGCTCGATTTGTAGTCTGAAGGTCGCGGGCTCGAATTGCTGTCACACCAAACATGTTCGCCTTTTCAGCCATTGTAGCGTTTTAATTGGACGGTCAATTCTACCATTCATTGGTAAAATAGTTGGCGGTGAGTGGTAATGACTAGCTGCCTTCCCTGCTAAATTAGGTACGGCTAGCGCAGATAGCCCTCATATAACTTTGTGCGAAATTCAAAACTTAACTACATTTTTTTATTTACTTATTTTTTCTTTGTAAAATGCCCTGATTGAAATTGGCACAATCAAATGTGTCTCTCTGTCAAATACGTAACTTAAGGTTTGTTTATGTTTTATAGTTAGGCTTTGTACTCGAGGACTATCTACGCTAACTGTCCCCAGTTTTGAAGTGACAGATTAGAGGGAAATGAGCCAGTCAACACAACCTACTACTAACTCTTGGGCTACTCTTTTATCAACGAATATTGAGATTGACTGTGACGTTGTAATAACGCCCTCACTGCTGAAAGTGTGAGCGTGTTTGCAGAGCTAATAAACTTGTAAACCCAGCATGGTAATGTAAACTGCTTCTGTTTTTTCTCTCCCACACTAAACATACACAAAGTGCCATTTACAAAGTATAATATAAGTTTAACAAGTGTGATCCACATAATATAAATAATTTTCGTCAAAAGGTCGTTTAAAAGTTCGTCACGTAGAGAGATTTAGTTTCTCCACAATGCTGAGCCTACTATTATCACACCATGTCGTACGTAGCAAGTTCGTAATTATTAGTAAATTACACTGCACTAGGATCAGTGTTAAATTTGTAAATTAAGCAAATTATTAAGCAAACACATGTAAAACAACAATAAAATCTTAATACAATTATTATTACAATAGCTAGTTTTAATGCCACAAAAAGTATATAAAGAAGAAAATCAAAACTACAAAAAGTGAGGCACTTAACATTTAAAAAACATCATCCTTGCTTTGGCTCAGACAAACAAATTTACAGTAATCTGTCAACATGAGGGTATGTTGTTTTTAAATTGTAATTTTAAAAAGTTGATAGGTTAAAGTGAGATAAACATACTTCTTATATTTTAAGGGAATAATTTGTCTCGTCAAAGGGTGTTCTAAAGCAACTGAATCTACCTGTGTGGAAAAAATAACAAACGATTATTTGGAAGTTGCAAAAAAAAAACAAAGTTTAATGGAAGTAAGTCTAAATAGGAAAAATCAGACGAGTATCGAAGTACAGGATACAACTGGGGTAATTTAACGACAACGTAAATGAATTATACGCCGATACTGTTGTGGTAAAAGCGAGAGAAAGAAGAAAAGAAGTAAGTGAATTATACACTAATATTCCTTGTGACAAGAATAGAGAGAAAAAGTCGAGCTTGTCAATTGAATTGGTTTAAGTGTCCTTTTGAAAAGAAGAAGAAATTGTATGGTATTTATAAAACAACTATAATATACATAGTATAAAGAATTTCTGTTTTGAATATATTATTTGAAAAACAAAGAATGCCTACTATTCGTTTATTTTTCGAATTTATTGCCAACAAGTCACAGACACCTACTGTAGAAACATTCTTAGCTAAATACACCCATAAATATAGTTTAATTTATTATATATAACATACAGAATAAAAATTAAGTTTCCGACAACTGTGAAAAAAATCATTGTTAATATTCAAATACTTTAAAAGTGGTTTTAAACGAGCGAATTTTATGGTCACCATTTTGTTTCATCACGATCCCTATTGTTAAATGCTACCGTATTTAATAATGTACATATTATCGATCTTAATAAAACTAATAAACTTCCAAAATTCTTGAAATGTAACCATGTTTTAATGATAAGATCGAATGACGAATTTATATGGCTGTACGAAGGTTAATTCATTTAACACTCATGGCCTAAGCATGGAAAGCATTCTGGACTGAGAATCTGTGTGTTCATGTTCACGTCCCGTTTCCAAACTTTAGGGATATGAATTCATTGTGTGAGAAATAGTCAGATTCCACTATTCAATTAGAGTAGCAAAAGAGTTGGCAGTGAAAACTGACTACATACTTTCCTTCTATTGTGTCAGTTCAAAATTGTTCTCAACTTATCAGTAAAAGTGTTAATACCCATACCAGCCGTTCTGAGATACATTTTTATTTCAAGTGGATTTCTCATCATCAAGAAAAGATAGAACTTACTACGATAATTAGTAATAACAACAGGGTTTATGCATGAGAGAAATATGGGTTTGTGGAGTACAGTTATTTAGGAAATGTAATACCTTTTTTATATACAATTTTGTGTCTTTACGAAAGAAATATAACTTTTCTCAGTCCTTTTCATGATTATTTATTTCTCAGCCGGCCTGATACAGGAATACGCTTATTATATGACGTAAGCTCCTAAAACTTGTAAAACAAGTTTAGGTTAAGAAAAAGTTTTAAAGATCAAACTTAGTTTTTAGAATTTTAAATTGTCATAACTCACGACGATTGAAACAACCTTGGAAAAAGATCTGGGAATAATATTGGAGCGAATTGAGTGAAAATATAGGACACGTGAGGCGTAGTATCATATGGTAATTTGACCCTTAACCATGACCTCTCTGCATGGGATGTACATTGATCAGCTTAATGTGTTGCGTGAAGAGTGGTGTTTTTAGTCAGACAAAGCGGGAAACGTGTCAAGAATATTTTATTTTGGCTTCAGTAAAGTTTGGTTACTACCTAAGCCCATTCCTCCAAGGGAAAATGGAATAGTTTTAATGTCTGGCATTCATCTGACCCGTAGAAGATGGTAAAGCGCTGATGTGAACGAAAAATAATGTGGGTGTTATGTGTGCACATAAAAATTCATGATCCAGTCATGTTATGTTTCATACGTAAATTGCCAACTAACCTATTTATGGATTTTATGTTTATAGCATCTTCAGATGTGAAATTGTGGGATTGACCGTCACATTATAACACACCCAAGACTGAAAGGTAGAGCATGTTTGGTGTGACGGAGATTCGGACCCACAACCTTCAGATTGCGAGTCGAGCGCCCTAACTACCTGGCCATGCCTGGCTCATTTCATAATTCAAATTGTAGTATCCCACATGGTCTACCTTGCATCTGTTATAGTTAAACCCATCTGTCATTTATTTGCTAAAGTCACCAAATCAAATCCAGATCTTTGTGTAGCGTTGCGCGAAATTCAAACCAAACCAAAAGCCTCCTCGTGTTTCCAAATTCAGGTAACGAAGTCTAAGTGAATGATAAAATTAAGCTATACACATGCGCAATATTGTGGCAACGCCTTGCTGGTCTTTCTACTATTAGTGGTAGCAATAAGAGACTTAAATGTAATAAAAATAGGAATTGGTTGTGTCGCATGAACAAATCACTATATTGTTTCAAACTAACATTTAGACGTCTGTGTTTCAACTTATTGATAATTCGTTAATTGTTTGAAGGTGCTGAACTCTTATTTCGGTAGTATAGTTTATCAATATCCTCCAAGACAACGTGTATGTGGGTCATTCATATTAGCCTAATAAATGCGAGTAATGGGTTAGGTACCCTTTTTCTGAATAATTCTGTTCAGTAATTTGAAGCGTTTCACTTATTTGTTAACAATATACGAAAGCCAGTTCGGCCGTACGTGCAAAAATGAAAGAATAACGAAAACATCCTGTTATTTAAAAGCACGATACAAGTGTTCTGGCGGTAAAATACATTCATCTTGTCTGTCGTTCAGGAAACGAACGTGTGATACTGTGAGCCACAACAAATATTATCTCCACCCTCCATTTCATTCTATAAGTTCCACCCTGCAAAAATCCCGCTTCAATTGTCTTAAAAAAAAAAGTCTTTGTTAGAAATTCAAGCATGACAATCATATCTGTTGAAGCGTATCTTTATTGTCTTAGAATTTTAAAAACGTCTACGTAGTGACCTACGGAAAAAGTTGAAAACGTTATGTTGTGATGCAACTTGAACTTGTATGACACATTTATGTGACTTTCTTTCCATAGAAATCCAGATATCCCGGTGGCATAGCGTTAAGATTACGGATATGCAATCCAAAATCCAGGGCTTGATTATCCGCGATGCACGCAGTAAACAGCCTAATGTGTATTTACTCTAAACCAAACAAACAGAATATCTAATAATTTCAGTCTTTCGGTATTCATTCTGTTGCTTTCCCCCTTCCAGTAGCACCACGGAATCTCTGCGAACTTACAACACTAGAAACCTGGATTGGACATCTTTGAGAAGATCACAGAGAGCCCATTGTGTAGCTTTGTGTTTAATCAAACGAACAGTTTCTTCGCTTAAAAAAGAATTACCCAGTCATGATGTCAATGAAACGGTGATTTTACCGAGATTCTTTCTAAATAAATGGTATATTTCACCAACCTCAACTTATCTAAATGCGAAGTCAATTTTAACTATAACGCAATAATATGTAATGGCTGCTGAGGTTCATTTTAGTTGGCCGGATGATGATCAAATGACAATAACTTGGAAACATTTATGAAATTGAAAAGCAATTAATTATTACGAGCTTTTTTTTTTTAAATGCATACATTCCATGAAACATTTAGAATCCCTCCTATAATTATGAAAATAATTACATCATCTCACTATGCCTAAAAGTCTTAAAGGTTAATTTGGCATATCAATCTATCTTTTATTTTAAGCTAGAATGATTTGTAAATAAATAAAAATATATTAATTGTATTAAACGCATTAATTAAGGAGATAAGTATGGTAGGGTCGAAATTATTCTTCGTTTTTTGTTTTTTTTAAATACATCCCAAGGAAATGACCCATAAGTTTCTGTTAAAGGCCCGGCATGGCCAGGTGGGTTAAGGCGTACGACTCGTAATCTAAGGGTCGCGGGTTCGCATCCCCGTCGCACCAAACATGTTCGCGCTTTCAGCCGTGGGGGCGTTATATAGGTACGGTCAATCCCACTATTCGTTGGTGAAAGAGTAGCCCAAGAGTTGGCGGTGGGTGGTGATGACTAGCTGTCTTCCCTCTAGTCTTACACTGCAAAATTAGAGACGGCTAGCGCAGATAGCCCTCGTGCAGCTTTGCGCAAAATTCAAAAACAAAAAACAGTTTCTGTTGGGAGGCGGAATAATTAGGAACGGGGAATTATGGGAAATAATAATTGTCAGTTTCATGTTGAGATCATTCGAAACTTTGATTACTGTATACCGTACACTGAAAATATTAATGGCAAAGATGTGCACAGTAATAAATTAAACATTGTAAATGCAAACTTACTAAAACTGCTCTTTAACACTTTGGTTTCCACACGACCCACCGGTTGGTCGTGATAGTCTTCCAGTAATACCCACCGGTGAGTGGTGTTCCAGTTTCTTTTTAAAGGGCCACTTATTGGCTGAGACATAACGGATACATACATATACAGATGAGAGTGGGACATTAGAACAACATTTCTTTTCAGGACCCTGGAAAGTATTGGCAAACTAGGCCTGGGAGTCAACGCGTTAAGAACATCACTTAAAGGCATAAATGCTTATTGGAATAAATGTGCCCCTTCCATGTGTGTGGGGATAAATTAACCTCTTTGTGCACGTGGGCATAAATTCAATCTTTCCATGCATTGTAAAGGTAGTTAGACGAACCTGAGTTGCAAAGTCAGGGCTTGGCATAAGCAGGCAACTGTATTTTGAAGGGTTCAAGACTTTAAGAGCTAGTAAACTAAAACCACTATATGAAAGGTAGCACACATACATCGTAATGCAGGTGTTTTCAAATCATCTAAATGTTGGTATAATATTCAGTTGAAGAACCTGTTAATATTGTCATTTTATATGAAAAATTTCACAATCGACAAACGATTCTCAGCGGCTTCGTACTATAGGCTCATTGCGATATAGGAGCCGTACGAGTAGACCAAGAATAGCAATAATATTCTAAATTAATATGCTATATTGGCATCTGTCACATGTGTAGAGCACTTTGAATACAGTGACTGAAAGTTTGCCATCATTTCGTAATGCTGTTAGGATGGTTACCATATCTGTATTAATACCTGTTGTTGTGGAAAACGTTTTGTTTTTAAAATGTTTCATTTGTTACTGTCAACATCTTTGCAAGCAATATTTTAGTGTACCATGCATATGAATCAAAGCTTTGAAGGACATGATCACGATGTTGACCTCGAATGACCCCATTGATATTTTCAAAAAGTACGCTGAGAACAAACAATTCCATAACATTAACAACTGTTTTCTATTTAACTCACTTACATTTCCCTCACTGGCACAGCAGTATACCCGCAGGCTTACAACGCTAGAATCCGGGTTTCGATACGTATAGCCCATTGTGCAGCTTCGTGTTTAACTACAGACAAATGAATAATTCACTGTCACAATGCTGGGAAGCAGATTTCATGACACGTCTGTTTAAAATATGAATCAACTAAACTTGCACATTTAACCATATTAAAGAAAAGTAGAAAAGTAAAGTTCAGTTAAAGAATCGATGATTTCCTGAAAATTGTCCAACTATTACGAGTTAGGTTTTCAAGACAAATTAATTTATTTCCCTCTTTTTCTTTTCAGGCTGAACGAAATATTTTTAGAATGTTCTCCAGTTGTCTTCTTCATCAACTATGGATTTTATAAAGTTTTTTTTCTGTTTTGATTTTATCGCAAATGACAGTACTCGTCTATTTATTAATAAAATATGACCGAAGGATAGAAATTAATTATTCTATAATTATTCTAAGTCGTTAAATGAAGATAAAGTATGTGCACAGTACTGACACTACAGTAAGATAATTTTTCACTGTTTTACTAACTTTATAATTCCGTGATGCCTGCATTTTAAAAAATCGTACTCTTCATTAAGAAACAACGGAACGTTTGATGTTTCCACTTCGTGGAACTTGACATGTACTTGGAATCACCAAAGTATACAAATAACGGGAATAAAAGTCAAGTGATTTAAGTGGTTGATTTTTAACAGATTATCTTTTTACTCTATAACCTCTGTATTTCGTTTTTGCTCCTTATGAACTGAAAATTGCGCTACAGAGTCCCCGGGAAAATATATTCCGTGCCCATCACAGGGAACGAACATCTACATTTATTGTTGTAAACCTTCAAGCTTACTGCTGAACCATCGACGGACGGATGGGTGACTTATAAATTTCATGTTAAAAATGTTCTTTGGTTGAACGTTCTTACTATCAGGTCGCCTTCCTTCACCTTGAAGGCCTGTGTGTGTCATCTTAGAATTGTTGATTATTTAAGCTTTCTTGTCATCATGCTAGATTACTTCATTGTGGTGACCTTTGTATTTCTTCTTTCAAAGATTCCTTGTTTAAACTTCCTTGCTGTGAGGATACTTTCCTTCAGGTTTTTTGTTTAAATTTTCTTACTATAAGAACACTTTCCTTCAAGTTTTCTTATTTAAATTTCTTACTATAAGAATACTTTCTCTCAAGTTTGTTTTTTGTTTAAACTTTCATTCTATAAGGATACTTTCCTTTAAGGTTATTGTTTATACTTCTATACTGTAAGGTTATTGTTTAAACTTCCTTACTATAAGTATAGTTTCCTTCAAGTTTTCTTATTTAAACTTTCTTACTATAAGAATACTTTCCCTCAAGTTTTGTTTGTTTGTTTAAACTTTCATACTATAAGGATATTGTTTAAACTTTCATACTATAAGGATATTGTTTAAACTTTCTTACTATAAGGATAGTTTCCTTCAAATTTTCTTGTTTAAACTTTCATTCTATAAGGATACTTTCCTTTAAGGTTATTGTTTATACTTCTATACTGTAAGGTTATTGTTTAAACTTCCTTACTATAAGTATAGTTTCCTTCAAGTTTTCTTGTTTAAATTTCCTTACTATAAGAATACTTTTCTTCACGATTCGTTGTTTAAACTTTCTTGCTATAAGGACACTTTCCTTCAAGCGTTTGCATAAACTTCCATACTATCAGGATATTTTCCTTCAAGTGTTTGTTTAAACTTCCTTACTATAAGGATAACTTCCTTCTGGCGAAATCTTTCTCAGTGTTTCCTGTTATTTACTTGGTCTAACGTAATTTACATAACATATACATATGCGAGAAATTAGAAAAAAATTAAAAGGAGAGAATTATTAAAATAAAATATTTCATTTCAAACTTCTGGTCGTTCAGTGAATCGTCCCTAGAAAATATATTTCTGGGCATTAAACTATTCTTATAAAATTATGTTATTTTAAAGAATCCAATGACCGAATAAGCTTGTCATGTAGTAACTGTTCTAATTAACACAGATTCACACACACACACAAAACTGTTATTCGATTGCACAAAACGATCTGAAGTCACGAACTTCGCGAGAGACCTAAGTAAACAGCAACCGTAACTGTTTTAATGAATTCCCACTGCTCTCGCGCGTGGTAAGTGAAAATTGTGAAATGAACCTGTTTGGTAAATAACTGCTCATCACGATTTGCTCCTGGGGTCTGATTAGATATGGGATCTCCTAAAGCGAAACTGTAAGGAACAAATGAACGCAGCGTTAAAAATCCATCAGCGAAGACATCTAACAAGGCCGGCAATTATTTCAAAACTTTAAATTTTAATTTAGGAATATTTAATGAAATGTTTTGACGATAAGTAAAAGTAACAAAAAGAGATTCGGTGAACAAGGTAGAAAAAATAAGTTGTGATTGAGGTGGTCAAAGTAGGGTTAATGTAAAATTTTTCTATAATAACCTATGCTCACGGAGAGGTCAAATCTCTGTCTTCTTACTATTTTAAGCCTTCAAGTTTACCGTTGACTCACTAGAGGACTTCGTCCAATTAGTTAACAAGGTTCTTCTTCATATAAAGTTACTTCACATATCTCTGATGTTTTAAGCAACACTTATGGTTACTTATACCTTATCATTATTTTATCCACATACTCCTAAAAGCCATTCCCCTTGGTCTCACAGCCTCTTATTTTTCATTGTGATTTGGTCCATGTTTTGACCCCAGGAGGGTCGGGTTGAGTGTTGACACATGCACTGTTACAGAATCTTAGGTAATAACCCCTGTTTCGTGATTGTATTAATATTACTCGCGGTGTGCTAAATTTTCTCCATTGTCCCCAGTTTTTAATTAACACAACGTTCTCGTGTCCCGTCCAGTTCATGATGTAATTTTAACTGATATATTAACAAAAGTTTCACTTATATATGATCACACTATTAATCCATGTTCATAATATAGATCTCCTTGGCAGTCATATGCACAGACGCACGAACACACACATAGCAGTTTGGGTTTGGTTTAGATTTCGTGGAAGATTACACGAAGGTTAAATGCAGTGAAAGACGAGAGGGGAGGCAACTATTTAATGTCACCCACAGCCAACTTTTTACCAACTAATAGCGGGATTGACCATCACATTGGAGCGCCCCCACGGTTGAAAGAGAGAGTAGGTTCGGTGACTCAACAGTAACTCTGAAGGTTTATAATGCTAAAATATCTGGGTTCAATACCTAACAGTGGGTATAGCACAGATAGCCCGTTGTGTTGCTATACGCTTAACAACAAAGTGACAATTATTCGTAATTTTATGAATTATTTATTTTTATTATTAATAATTATTGATAGTAACTGAAAATATAATCCTTATTGGTTATTTCTTTATCATTATTCATTTTAAATTACATTCCTTTCTTTGATAATTTTAATTCCCAAAATAGCAACGAAGGCTGCTTGAAGGGAATCACCTGTTTTAACTATTTATACCAATATATTGTAGTGTATTGTCTGTCTATCAGTCAGTAGACACTAAAATTACGTCACTAACGTTACAACTTGTACTGTCGTAACGTCGATGAAACGTGCGCATGCCATGAGTCCCGAGACGAATTATGCACTCTGTAAGCCATATATGAACTTGCTACTTGTTGAATTTGTTACGCTTAATTTTGATTTTATTTACTCTCAAAACTTTCGGAAACACTACGGAAGTGCATCTAGTTTGTAGTAATGTTTTTACCTTTTTACAACGCTTTCAAAAACAGTACTTTTTTTACTCTACGCCAGTAAATCACGTTTAAAACAACGAGCTCTAAAATAGCGACAGAGAGCGTGAGATTAACAGAAAATACTACTACCCCTAGGCCCGGTATGACCAGGTGGTTAGAAAGCTTGATTCGTAATCTAAGGGTCGAGAGTTCGAATCCTGTCACACCAAACATCCTCGCGCTTTCAACCGTGGGGGCGTTATTATGTTATATTCAATGTTACTATTCGTTGGTAAAAGAGCAGCCCAAAAATTGCCAGCGGGTGATGATGACTAGTTGCCTTCCCTCTAGTCTTTGGCCTGGCATGGCCAAGCGTTTTAAAGCGTGTGACTCGTAATCTGAGGGTCGCGGGTTCGAATGCCCCTCACATCAAACATGCTCGCCGTTGGGGTGTTATAATGTGACTGTCAATCCCATTATTCGTTGGTAAAAGAGTTGGCGGTGGGTGGTGATGACTAGCTGCCTTCCCTCTAGTCTTATACTGCTAAATTAGGGACGGCTAGCACAGATAGCTCTCGAGTAGCTTTGTGAGAAATTCAAAAACACACACAAAAACACCCCTCTAGTCTTACCCTGCTAAATTAGGGACGGCTAGAGCAGATAGCTCTCGTGTAACTTTGCGCAAAGTTAGAAATCAAAAAACAAATAAACATAACACTACACCTTTTCTCACAGTATATATTTGCTATTAATTCAGATATATAATTTAGAATAATAGTTTATTTAATTATTTTCTTTAATCGCTGGTCATTGATTTCTTAGAGTCCTCTTCATATTGACGATGTCCATTAGAAAGTTTCGCTGGATCAGGTTTCTGACCAATGGAAACTTTAAACAACAGCAACTACAATATTCAGTAACAGAAACGCGGACCTGTGGGAATTGTTCGATCAGGATCATATTAGGCTAAACGGTGGGCTTCTCTCTCTCTGGCAAAATTGTTTCTGACTTCTTCTAACTGCAACGTGACGAGCAGTTTGGTGTGATTCTGTAGTTCTGTAGCTTCTTCTCCTTGGATCTTGCCTGATAATTTAGTGGCTAAGCTTGTTTCTTCCTTTCTTTTTCTAACATGCATCCTGAAGTTTCATTTTCTCAAAGTTTTAAACTGTCTCCATGATAAGTCACCTTTCCATTTGTCAATTTTCGACACGTGATTTTCAATGTTTTTTATCACTTTATACTCACAATGAAGAAAAAAATTATGTAACTTACGAAGATGAGTTACTACAAAATTACTGCAAATTTGCATATAACAAACTCCGTACGAACGAAGTGCGATTCTTTCGGTCACAGAACAATTGTTAGGTTAGGTGGTTAGGGCGCTAGACTCGCAATCTGAAGGTCACGGCTACACTTTAAGGTTCTCTGAAACTATGTTCTAGAAACCATGTCTCCCCGTCACGCCAAACATGCTCTCCCTTTCAGCCGTAGTGGCATTATAACGTTACGATCAATCCCACTATTCGTTGGTAAAAGAGTAACCCAATAGTTGACGGTGGATGGTGATGACTAGCTGCTTTCCCTCTAGACTTACACTGCTAAATTAGGGACAGCTGGCGCAGATAGTTGTCATGTAGCTTTGCGTGAAATTGAAAAACAAACGGATGAAACTTTTCATGCATAATGTACGCTTGGATTCTTCATAAAGAAAGTTCTTAACAAAGTTTCATTACAATGATTTCCACCAGGAAAAAGAATATTTTGACGTGTCTACTTGTAAAATAAATAAATAAGAGCTTTTCCCAGTTTTATAAATGGTATGAAATAGACCCCTATAATAATCGGATTTAGATGATTACAAAGGAAAAATCGATTTAGGGAAATGTAATAAAATAAGGTCCTATTATCAACAAAATGAATATTTTATAAAACTTTTAATTTTGTGGGATAAAGCTTTATTTATTTAATTTCAAAGTGATTCTTCCTGGTGGAGAATCATTGTGATGTTTCAGATAAGAAGTTTCTTTATCTCCTGAAAAATCCAAGCGTACATTATGCACTGAAATGTTTTTGTTTGTTTGTTTCTATTTTTAAATTTCGCGTAAAACTACACGAGGGCTGTCTGCGCTAACCGTCCATAATTTAGCAATATAAGTCTAGAGGGAAAGCAGCTAGTCATCACCATCCACCGTCAACTATTGGGTTACTCTTTTACCAACGAATAGTGGGATTGATCGTAACATTATAATGCCACTACGGCTGAAAGGGAGAGCATGTTTGGTGTGACGGGGAGACATGGTTTCTAGAACATAGTTTCAGAGAACCTTAAAGTGTAGCATGAACACTTAAGTATAATAATTACAATGATTAGAACTTTGGTAACTATGTGTTGGTTCACTGAAACGGTCTAAATTATTATTGTATTTTTTAGGGGGTCTTTCTTTTTGATATACAGTATATCAAGACCAACTACCATAAAAGCATAAGTCAGCCCTAAAGATAACTTATGAGAATATTTGTTATGCTAAACATTTTTTTTTGTTTTGATGCTACAGGACGATACGATAAATAAAAAGTTAAATTAGAAATTATTTATTCTTAAGCGCAAAGCCACAAAATATGCAATCTGTTTCATAGGTATCGAAACGTGAATTTCAGTGTCGTTAACCTACTAGCTTACCAATTAGCTACTTGAAGCATTTATTGATTCATCAAAATCCGTTGATAATTTTGTAAAGAGTGTGTTTTTTGTAGGTATATTTCTTTTAAAAGCATTGAACCTCTGACTTGAATAAATCCGCTGTCTCAGCCGCGGGTTACTTTCGTGACAAAAAACATTTGGTAAAGTTTTACATTTACAAGAATATCCCTTAGCAACTATCAGGGAAGAAGACGAAAAGCTATTGCAGTATATCTCAGAATGACTGGTATGAGTATTAACACTTCAATTTGTTGCTTATCAATAAAAGTGTTAATACTCATACCTGCCGTTCTGAGATACATTTTTATTTCAAGTTGGTTTCTTGTCATCAAAATGTTATTGCAATGTTTTGATTATTGGGTGACAAACACCATAGAAATATAATTACACACATTCGTGATATGTATAATTAAATAAAAAAATGTGCAACCATTTCTGAAAATCTTTATATTTGAGATTTTTAGTGTACTGATAAGAAGTAGATTAATTTAATGGTAGTTGTTAATTTAATTGCGTCACTTCAAAAATTTTCTAAATAATAAATAAACTTTATATATAAATAAATATATCTTTAGGATTTTGTCGTAAGAGGGTACTATAACTAAATCGTACCAATGGAAGTAGTGCCAGGGAAAAAAGTTACACGAGGGCTATCTGTCCCTAATTTAGTAGTGTAAGACTAGAGGGAAGGCAGCTAGTCATCACCTCCCACCGCCAACTCTTGGGACTACTCTTTACCAATGAATAGTGGGATTGACCGTCCCATTATAACGTCCCCACGATTACAAAGGCGAACATATTTGGTGTGACAGGGATTCGAATCCGCAACCCTCAAATTACGAGACGAGTGATTTAACCATCTGGCCATGCCGGGCCTAGGTTTTGTATAACTGCGTAAGAACCTTGTTATTAAACCCAAAGCTTCACAATAGGCTATCTTTGACTTCTATCCATCATGGGTATCTGAACCCCGGTTTTTATCATTATAAACCTTCAAGCTTACCGCTGAGCTTTTTTTGAGCTCTGCATAAGAAAACCAAACGAACAACTTAACAAGAAATCGAGAGTCATGTCGTAAAATTTTTATGAAAAATAAAATTCTGTTTTGAAGAAAGAATGTTTAAATAAAATAATAAGTAACCGCTTCACGGCAAACAGCAATTTAATTCTTTCACTGGAGAGCGATAAAATTTAAAAGTAGTGCGAGTGTAATTATGTAATAGCATTTGTATCGTTTATTATTTACGTGAATAGAATTACCATTCTCACTATTCATAAAAAAGCCATTCTTTTGCTCACATTGTAGTAACTGGTAAAATGTAGTGTGTTTGTTTTTTTTAATTACGCGCAAAGCTACACGAGGGCTATCTGCACTAGCCGTCTCTAATTTGGCAGTGTGAGACTAGAGTAAAGGCAACTTGTCATTACCACCCGCCGCCAACTCTTGGGCTACTCTTTTACCAACGAATAGTGGGATCGACTGTAACAATATAACGCCCCTACAGCTGAAAGAGCGAGCATGTTTGGTATTACAGGGGGATTCGAACCCGCAACCCTCAGATTATAAATCGAACGCCTTAACACACCTGGCCATGCCGGGCCTAAATGGAGAGTTGGGATCGTTAATAGAATGAAGAATAATTCTTTAGGCATTTTGAAAAAATTAATTATTCTAAGTAATGGCGAATATATTACATCCCGTCTTATATTGTGTGGTAATATGTTTATGTTGTTATCTTGGAATATTGTGCTATATATAATTTACAATATTGATATGCGGCTTTACTTGCGTTTGTCCAGTCGCCCACTAAAACAGAGATAAGTCTTCGGATTAAAATTAAGGGCTCGATTCTCCTCGGTGAACACGGCGAATATCTAGATGTGACTTTGTTACAAGAAAAGTGTTTGTTCAAATATCTAAACAAAATCATATTTTTCTTGATTTACTTTTGAGTAGGGGTAACATATGACAATGTTGTTTCCTTCTGAAAATAAATTATGTTTATAATAGAATGAAACATTTATTTTTTGTGTAAAACAGATACAAAATGTTATTGATTAATTTAATATTCTTTTCCACAAGTGCTCATATAACAAAATTTAAGGATTTTTCTTTCTAATGCATAAACTTATTTAAAATCTGAGCGATTCTAATTGTTAAAAATTGTTTAATATTCCCGTCGAGTGACTTTCACGGTTATTATCACAACATTCATGGTCCTAAAATTAATATGTAACAGTTTAGTTGGGAAACTGAATTACGGTTGGTGGTACATTTATAGCTTGTATTATCTAATTCACTTATGCATGGCCAAGCGCGTTAAGGCGTGCTACTCGTAATCTGAGGGTCGCGGGTTCGCATCCGCGTCGCACCAAACATACTCGCCCTCCCAGCCGTGGGGGCGTTATAATGTGACGGTCAATCCCACTATTCGTTGATAAAAGAGTAGCCCAAGAGTTGGCGGTGGTTGGTGATGACTAGCTGCCTTCCCTATAGTCTTACACTGCTAAATTAGGGACGGCTAGCACAGATAGCCCTCGAGTAGCTTTCTGCGAAATTCCAAACAAACTTATGTTTTGGATGTAATTACGATCATCGAAGCCGAAAGAAACTTTTAATTCGAAGTACATAATGATTCGTGTACATTTAGGTGCTTTGAAAGAAGCAAAACATTTAGGAATACTATGTAACATCTCATTATTGGTTTCAATATTGAAACTTGGGAAACACGAAGTGGGTCGTTACTGTAAAAACAAAAGTAGGCCAACGAAAGCTTACCATGTATTTCATCAGAGCCGATACAGTAGTATCTTGTAGCATGGCAACAAGGACGCTGTTGTTGTTGTTTTTTCCATCGTGGAATCTCCATACAAGGACGAAGAAGTAAGGGTGAAAATGATTATTCCAGCAGAGCCCTGCATATTACCCAACTTTGTTGAACTGTGACCTCGAATTCATTGTTTGTCGGTGGAGAAGATGCTTAGGATAGCTTCAAGATCGAACCATGCGAACCGGAAAGGCATTCTTCAGAAGGGGTGGGGGTTGTTTAATCAGCATGATAATCAGACCTCTCCAGTTTTCGAGTGAGGTAATGTAATGACGAAAAAGCTATCCGTGTGCTAATCATGGAATTTAATCCTCACGCTCATTTTGGATTATTTTTGAATGGTATAATATAATGATAAAAATCTTTTCCTCTGTTTAAATTACAGTTGTTTTATTTTGTTCGTTCTTGAATGGAACAATATGATGTTTCCTTCCGTTATGTTTTTTTTTTTTTTTTTAAATATACATATTTTTCTATTTGTTCCAAATTGCGATAATTTTTTCCGAAAGGAAGTAGAAGGCCACCTGGAAAGGGTCACCTGTATTAACTACTTACACCACTATACAATAGTGTGTTGTCTGTCAATCAGTCGGAAGACACTAAAATGACGTCACATAGCTAACGCTTAACGTTACAACTTGCACTGTCGTTGATGTTAGTGAAACGTGCTCATATCATGAATCTCGAGAATTATGCACTCTTTACAGCTACACTATAGCATAACATAGGAGCGTGAAAAACAAGAAATAAAAATATTTGTTACTCTTACTTCTGGTTTTATATACTCTTAAAAAAAGAAAGTTCTCGATATCCATAATTTCAGATAATCATATCTGATAATTTCTAGTTTACCTGCCACTACAAAACACTTTTGTCACTGTCGTTTTCCCTACGTATGACTTAGAATTACAATTTTAGAATATTTGTTCACAGAAGCACAATAGACAGCTCCATACATGATTTCAACTCATTTGAGCTCACAAATAACACCACGAATGAAGATTTATTATTATTTTATTGTTATGCAAAAGGACTTATGATCGTTATGTAAGCTTCTGGTTATCATGACTTGGTAAAACATAACTAAATATATATTTTACTAGCCTAATATTTGATGTAGTTACAGAATTAATGGTACCTAATATTTGATGTAGTCACAGAATTAATGGTACCTAATATTTGATGTAGTTTCAGAATTAATGGTACCTAATATTTGATGTAGTTACAGAATTAATGGTACCTAATATTTGATGTAGTTACAGAATTAATGGTACCTAATATTTGATGTAGTTACAGAATTAATGGTAATTAGTAACTTATTTTCATGGTACTACACAAGTTAAATTTAGTTGTGTTTTTTTTTTAATGTATATGAATTGCTTCGGAGATAAAGAAAATTGCAAAAAATAGAAATTTATTTTTCGTATACTTTTACTGTGTTAATAAAAGTTCAAACAGAGATCTGCGCAAAAACATACAACTTAGGCGTGTGTTTTCTAACAACAGAGCCACATCGAGTTTTCAATTGTATCCACTGTTGCCGTAAATGCTAAATAGTTGAAAAACTGAAAACACGACATAATCGGGCAGTTATAATGTCAAGCTTATTCAGAATAAAAATTCTTGAAGCTAAACTGAGCAGTAAAAACATCCATAAGTAATTCGCAGTATGTTGTAAAACGTGATTTATGATAAGTTTGTTGTTAATTTTAAGTTATTTTAATTTCTAATCTAACATTCCGGGAAATGTTCTGTAATTTAAACAAGCATGACCTACAAACAAAACCAATGAGTAGTCACAGTGTCCTCTGTCTGGTACACACCAACATGACCTACAAACAAACACCAACGAGTCACAGTATCCACTGTCTGGTACACACCAGCATGACATACAAATAGACAACAACGAATCACAATGTCCACTACTGAGTATACACCAGTATGACCTACAAACAAATAACAGCAAGTCACCATTCCACTGCTGGGCACGCCCAAACACATAAATTCATTTGTACCGCTAAATACATTATTTGAAAAAACCGTTTTGTAACTACATACCACTTATAATACAAACGAACGAACTTTAGTACGAAAACAGTTTTATAACCAATAACACTATGTAACACAAATTTTGTTCCTGGATAGTATGTGTTATTTCTTAATTGCTTATGCTGTAAAAGTACAGAAAATGGCCATTATTCCCTTCAAACTTTGCTTTTGTGACCTGGATAATGAAGTTTAGAAACTAACCTATTTTCTATGTAAAAACGGGCAAATTTGCACATTTTCATTTACATAAGGTCTGAATAAAACAACATATGAATCAAGATTTACATGTATTCATACTAAAGTTATACAAAAATGTTTAGAAGCAGTAGGTTTTCGAGATTTGTGACTGTAATGTAAATCACTTTCACGTATCAGCCCCCAAATATAGTCTATCATCATGTTTTTGTTATACGCTCTCAGATCACAAAAGCAAAGTTTGAGGAGAAAAATAGATCTTTTCCATTTACTTTAGGCATAAGTAATTGGGAAATAACACTTTCTGTCCAGGAACAAGAAAAAGTAAAACTTTTGTTACATAGTATAATTTATTTTAAATTTAACACATGCGTTGTTTTCAGTAGGATATGGAAAGACTCAACAAGTGAATAAAGGGGGTAATTGGAGTGAACTGTCTAAAGTTTTATAAACCTTAAAAATTAAATTTAATGTGAAAAACTCTGAAAGATACATACTACCTCTCCCTTTTAATATCAGAGATAATGAAAAAAATGAAAAGTTTTGGAGTAATGAACAGACTTACACTCGTGCTTTAAACTTCATCTATTTGACTTTTTGTTTAAAACATTATTTCATTTGATACAAGTGTAAAAGAAAAACCAACAGATAAAGAAAACAAAAACACACACACATCTACACGCGTTGTCTTCAACTATATAAATAAAACAATGATGTTTGTTGTTGTGTCAAACTAATTTCATGGATCATTTTTAGGGAGTGGGAATATTTTATGTAAGATTAGGATATTTGAATAGCTTGAGAACTATTTCCTGTGGTGGGGTCTATACCAAAGTGAAAGATCACCTGCATTATAACCTATAAAAACACAATTGTTTGGCCTCGTGAACTCTCCGGTTCTCGTACATTCAGTTCCTCAGATAACTGTGTACTGACTGACTCCCTGTTCCCCATGTAAGAAGATATTGTTGCATGGAAATTGGTGTTCCATTAGTTACGTAACCTGTCAATGCTGTCGGGTTTCTAAACAAAGAGAAAAATACTGTTTTTGTAGGATTACGGACAATGTCTCACCCATCTAGTTTTTGTATTGTCTACATTTTTATTTATTTTTATTACTTTTTAAAGACGTCTTGAAAGTTTGTTTGTTGTAATTGTACGTTTGTTTGTTTAGAAGTAAGAATCTAATTAGGTAGGTAATTTGGTAATTATTACTTATGTTTTTCAAGACGAGAAAATACAAACTGTTCCAAAAAATTCGGCACTTTGTTGCGTAAAACTAACGTCTCATTAGAAAGAAATGGTACTATTTCAAGAAAACAATTGGCAAACACATTTTTGCAGTCGAATACAAGAGACTAAACTTATACGAAAACACAATTTTGTCTGAACACATAACAAAAATTATTACGATTCAATTCATTTAAAGAAAAACTTAGAGCAATTTCCCACAACTGAAGTATTGTTTAAAAAAATTATTGAATATTTATAAACAATTAAAGAAATACTGGTGGTCAACTATTTGATTACCATATTCATGTCTTGTAGTTATAGTTAGTTAGTTAGTTATCACCATTAGATTTCCTCTAGGAACATAGGGCCGCAATCGCTTGCGGATTCTTCAACAAGTATTTAAGTGAGTAGGTTGTTAGCCCACTGCACCAAGCCGTCCCTAATTTAGCAGTCTAAGACTAGAGGGAAGCCAGCTAGCTAGTCATCACCACCCACCGCCAACTCTTGGGATACTCTTTTACCAACGGAAAGTGGGATTGACCGTTACATTATAGCGCCCCCACGGCTGAGAGGGCGAGCACGTTTGGCGCGACGCGGGCGCGAACCCGCAACCCTCAATTACGAGTCGCACGCCTTACGCGCTTGGCCATGCCGGGCCTCCTCTGTAGTTATAATTGTCCACAAAGTCTGCATCTTATGCTTTATAAAAGTAACGCCAAATGTTTGCACAAATCTGTATTTATGAATAGGAATGCAACATCAAAAGTGAGTTTGTTTTAAAGTGAGAGTCACTGGTAGTGGAGGTGAAACGTTGTCCTAGATCCGTTTCTGTAGATAGCTATGAATAATAAGACAAATTAATCCAAGATTTTTTTTATTTAGAGATAAAACTGGCTTCAAAAAACCAAATTCGATTCATAAATAAATAAATTTTCCACACAACCATAACTTAATTTGTGAATATTTTTTGGCCTTGAGACATCAATATTATCATTCTATTTTGAGTTATTGGTTTATGGCGCAAAGCTACACAACTGACCATCAGCGTTCAGTCCACCGCATGAATTAAACCACACATTTTAGTGAACTCGCCACATACCCACCGTGAGACCTTTATATCGTAAGGGCCTGTACATTGCCACTGTTTTTACTTCACAAAATTGTATACATATATATATATATTTTTTTACTTAGTACAGACACAGTTTCGTTTAATGTTGATCATTTTGGATGAGAGAAAATATAAACTTTTTATGGTTATGAGAGAATTATGTAAAATCGCTACAATATTTTACAATATTACAAGAATAGAAAGGCTGTTTAAACATAAATATCAAACCTAGATTCGCCAAGCTTAGAATTTTGAAAATGTCAAAAGCCACAAGGAGGTGTTTTTGTTTGATTTTCTCTGTGTTTCTGCGCCATATATCTTTAAAAGACTGCCCGGCATAGCCAAGCGTGTTAAGGCGTGCAACTCGTAATCTGAGGGTCGCGGGTTCGCATCCCCGTCGCGCCAAACATGCTCGCCCTTTCAGCCGTGGGGACAATATAATGCTACGGTCAATCCCACTATTCGTTAGTAAAAGAGTAGTCCAAGAGTTGACGGTGGGTGGTGATGACTAGCTGCCTTCCTTCTATTCTTACACTGCTAAATTAGGGACGGCTAGCACAGATAGCCCTCGAGTAGCTTAGTGCGAAATTCAAAACAAACAAACTTCAAATACTTTTTGTTGTTGTTTATATGTTACATTTACCAGCATATATGATGGTATTATAGCCAAAATATAGGCTTAAAACATTATAATTTAACATAAAATAATATTAGTTTTTTAACTTTTTTACATGATCGCGGTTTGATTTTTAGTTTTCTGAAAGCATTATTCTTATCTGATATTTATAAGCTTTCGATAAATTCGTATACACAAGATATCCGATTTAATATTATGATGTAGTAGATATGAAAATTTAATAACGTTAAATAACTGGGCCGGTCGTAGGTAAGTTTTGTGTGAATGTGATGATACAAAAATTAGGAACCGTTGTTGCAAAAATGCACTGTGCTCTATGAATGCGCCGTAAGAGCGACGGTCATTCCCACTTTTCGGTCAGTTATGAGTTGCCCAGACGTTGGTGGTGGGTGCTATTCACTAGCATCCTTCTCTCTTTGTTTTATGAGTTAGCTTGGGTATAGGTCAGCGTAAAACTCGAAAACCAATGGGGAAATGTTTAAGGAAAGTTGAAAGGAATTGTTCCACATCAAAACACAAACAAATGGGAAAATGTTTTATGAGTATTGAAGGGAATAATTTCATTCTCGTAGTATGTAAAGATATTTTGTTTTTGTTGTTTATTAAACACAATGCTACGTAATGGGATATCTACACTCTGCCCATTACAGCGGTCGCGCCCTGAATCTTAACATTAGAAAGCCTCAAGCTTACCGCTGAGCCAACAGGGGACATGTTTTGTTTTATTTATTTGTTTTGAATTTCGCGTAAAGCTACACGAGAGCTATCTGCGCTAGCCGTCCCTAATTTTGCAGCTAGTCATCACCACCCACCGCCAACTCTTGGGCTACTCTTTTATCAAGGAATAGTGGGATTGACCGTCACATTAAAAAGGTTCCCATAGCTGAAAGAGTGAGCATGTTTGGTAAGACGGGGATTCGAACCCGCGACCCTCAGATTGCGAGTCGAATGCCTTCACCCACCTGGCCATGCCGAGCACCCCAGGGCACGGTACATGAAGAAAGTGTAAGTTGTAAATGTCGGATACTATAAAACCTTCAAAGTATGAAAGGGATAATACATATCGATACATTAATTTATATATTCTAACATTAAACACCTCCTATTCCAACTATGTGCACAATATTTATTTTTGTGACTAAACAACACAACAATAAACTTTGAACTTTTCGCTCATCCCATGTAAACCTTCAAGATGGCTCTCGTGACAGCATAATTAAATGGTCAATTCGCGTAGAGTTTTATAGCACGGTTAACGCTCGCGTCCCGCGGTGGAATAGCGATAAATCTACGAACTTAGAACCCTAAATTAAAGGGTTAGATTTCCGTCCCTATTGCCAGCAGAAAGTCTGATGTAGCTTTGCTATAAAAACACACACATGCATATACGATTAACGCTCGCGACAAAGTGGAGATTGTCGCTTTAACACGACATTATCAAAATTTATTCTTAACAGAGAGGTTATCCTGTTACAGTGAAACCGTTGTTTGATTTTTTCGGTAAGTTAAGTAGGTATATTCAGTATGTAAGTATAAGCGTTTTAAATATTTAGGAAATGAATTGATTTCTTCGTATTACGTCACCCACGGTAAGTCTACGGATTTACAACGCTAAATCCAGGGTGTTCGATTCCGCTCGGTGAACTCAGCAGATAGCCCTATGTGGCTTCGCTATAAGAAAACACACACACACTCCTCATATTACTTTTACGTAAGGCCCGGCATGGCCAGGTGGTTAAGGCACTCGATTCGTAATCTGAGGGTCGCGGGCTCGAATCCCGGACGCACCAAACATGCTCGCCCTTACAGCCGTGAAGATGTTATTACGTTTCGATCAGTCGCACTATTCGTTGGTAAAAGAGTAGCCCAAGAGTTGGCGGTGGGTGGTGTTGATTAGCTGCCTTTCCACTAGTATATCACTTCTCAGGTAGGAATGGCTGGTGCATCCCTGGCGTACCAGTGGCACTTTGATAAGTCTACGGGCTTATAACACTAGAAACCGGATTTCTGTGGTGGACACGGCCCAATGTGTAGCTTTATACTTAATTACAAACAATCGAACAACCTGTGCGTGAAGTAAAAAAAATAAAACATTCGTCAATTTAGGATTTCAATTTATCAAGAAGAAAGGATTACATGTTTGCAGTTAGTCCGCGATTAGCTTTGTTTGGGACTACTAGTGGCACAATGGCAAATCTGCGTACTTATAATGCTAAAAGTCATGTTTCGGTTCCCGTTGTAGGCACAGTACAAATAGCCCACCATGTAGCTTTGTGCTGAACTGTAAACAACCATCCCTATCTTTTGTCTAAAATTTAACACAATAAAAACCATTAAATAATTTCATATATCAAGAACAAATAGTTTAATGTAAGAGTAGTAAATATATTTTGTTGTTAAACAAAACTGCTGTTTATTTTAAATAAAACCTATCTTCAAGCTGTGCTTGTGTGATTATTTCGCTTAATTTATCATTATCAGTAATTCCTTCTCAGTGCGTCCAGAAGTTTGATTTTAAAATAGTTTCTGAGACACATCATTCTTTATTGTTTTGTATTTTTTATAACCACGGAAAATTATTTTAAACCACAGACGTGAGTAACACAACAAATAGCTTATTCATATGTTAATAATATACATTAGTGATTAATATTTGAAATTGTAACTGCATTCCTAACTCTGAGAACTTATGAGTGAAAGCACCCTATACCAAGTTCATTTCATATAATAAAAAAGGAAGTTTAGGGCAAACTTTAATCGGAAATAGGGCTTTGCCAAACTTCCAAACTACTTCAACACAAAAAGACCATCTGAATACGTAGGACTTCATTATTGTTGAATAAGTAACAATAAATTGAGCAATAGACACGTTAATTAATATCCATAAAACTTAATTGTTTTACTACATGCAAAATGTCAGTTCTACCTCCAGGATTTGACGTTCATGGATCCTAAACACTTTACACGTATTGATGTTTTACTACACACTTCACACGTATTGATGTTTTACTAAACACTTTACACGTATTGATGTTTTACTAAACACTTTACACGTATTGATGTTTTACTAAACACTTCACACGTATTGATGTTTTACTACACACTTCACACGTATTAATGTTTTACTAAACACTTCACACGTATTGATGTTTTGTTAAACAAGTTACATGTATTGAATGAAGTTGACAAAATTATCATTCTTAAACAGCTTGGTTATGGCTCTATAAACGACCTTGAACGTTTGTTAATATCAAAGAACAACCAGTTGATTTCCAAGTGGCACAAATTCCTGTACTTTACTTATCGATATCATAAATCACTAATAATGACACCCCCCACCATCACCACCAACCCGACGGCCTTGAGGATGATTCTTACTACGAAGATACAACTGGATGGTCAGGTAACACACGTGCGTCCCCCATTTACCTTTGCTTTTCAGCTTCCTCAATTGTCTTAATAAAGGTCATATTGTAAGAAGCGTAAGTAAAGCAGCTTTCCTACTGGTTCGAAGCTTAGAGGAAGTGTAGATGAAACGGTGTCACCGTTATAAAAGCTACAAAGGTGCAGACGGTCCTCTCAGATCAATCGCTTTTTTTTTGCCGAAGCGTCTAAACTTCGGGAGAATATATCACTTACACAAAAGAGACTGAGGCTCGTATTGAGCTGAGAGACAATAGGACAGGAGTAAGTTTTATTTTAATAGTTGCATTTATTCTTAGAAGTTATTATTCACTAACTAGATGAAATTAGGGTTAGTGTAACGACACGTATAAAAAGTCATAAAAGCACCTATCAGTGAACTTTATTGTTTATTGCACTACTGTGGTTCAATAAGTTTTAATATAAATCTATTACATAAGAAGTAGAGTATATTACGCCAGTGGATTCTTCATTGAAGTGGGAGGAAGGAATTCGGGATACGAAATAACCCCCTTTTTCCAACAATAAATATACGATGATTCCAGGACCTACCATATTTGTTTGCAGATTAAACAACACGGCTTATTTGTTGTGTCCATCTCCGAAAATCAAACCTCGGATTCTAGTGTTCTAAGTCAGTAAAAATTCACCGTTGTCCCAAACCAGGAATCAATATTTTTAGCCCTACTATAACGGACATTGTCCCTTTTCTCAACTCTGTACCAATCTACATCTTTGTAACCAGGCAAAGGCCACATTATAAAATACTGAAAATATTTTCACAATAGTTGGAGTACCCGATCCCTGGACGGGAGTAACATAAATTAATGATTAATGAAAGGTTATCTTTAGACATAAAAAGTTACTTCTCTTGTATGCTATTGTAAATAACGCAGAAACGCCCGTAAGAACTGCATGACAAAATACAAAACCCCCAAATTTGCATGTTTCTCCGCATCGGCCCAATATACTTTGATGAAGATCCCTCAATAGGGGCAAAGTCGTGATAAAAAAAACCCGCAAAATGCAAAACTGTTTTGTTTGTTTTTGTTTGTTTTTTAATTTCGCACAAAGCTACTCGAGAGCTATCCGTGCTAGCCGTCCCTAATTTAGTAGTGTAAGACCCACCGCCAACTCTTGGGCTACTCTTTTACCAACGAATAATGGGATTGACCGTCACAATATAACGCCCACACGGCTGAAAGGGCGAGCATGTTTGGCGAAATGCAAAACTGAAAATGTGAATCTAACTTCCCAAAGATCCAAGAAACCTTCATGCCAAATTTGGTGAATATCCATTCACAGCCTGCGAAGTAGTTTCAATGACGGACAATACTGTGATATTTATATAGATACCCTGGGAAAATTAAATACGCTGCAGTTATTAAACTACGTTTACCTACGTATATTTTTGATGCATACATCATTAATTATTTAATGAACAGATAACGTATTTATATTTAAAAACTTACATGGAAGAGTACTGTAATTTAAATTTTCTTTATCAAATTCTCGCCATAACGCTAGCAGTTTTACTGTGTGTTTTAAAATATATCCTTACATACCCGTACACATATATAAGTCAGAAGGGCTATGAAGAGATACGAAATGCTAAAAAGATCCTGGCGACAACAACCATGTATATAATGTTATAAATCAAAGCAAATATTTGATTTAACGAACAAGTTAAATTTCTAATTAATTGTATAAAATTTTCTTGTAAACCCTTGATGATTAAACCACTTGGCAACGTTTCGGCCTTAGGCCTACTTTAAGCAAATATAGAGTCGTAATTCGATTATTCACCAAACATTCTCGCCTTTTCAGCCGTGGAGGCGTTATAATGTGACAGTCAATCCCACTATTCATTGGTAAAAGAGTAGCCCAAGAGTTGGCGGTTGGTGATGATGGCTAGCTGCCTTCCTTCTAGTCTTACACTGCAAAAGTAGGGATGACGAGCGCAAATAGCCCTTTTGTAGTTCTACGCGAAATTCAGAAAACAAACAAATAATTCAATTATTGCATAAAATGGCCCTTAGGCCTAAACGTTGCAAAATAAAATAATTTCGAAAGATTTTAGAAAGAATAGTTACTGAAATAATAAAAAAACGTGTTTAATTATTTGTAGTAGTTCATTTTATTTTGTTATGATTTCACATCCGCTGTGATTTAGATCGGTTTTCATACTCAAGTATACCTTTCCACTGCTATTTTTTGAAGTAATACAGTCATCTTAAACTTTCTATTTTCAAAATGCAAAAAACTGTTAGTTTAAACAGATTATTTTCCACCATTACGCTCTACATTGATAAGTAAATTAATTGTAATAATTATGGTTTTTAGAACAAGTACGACATTTTCGCACTTTGTCGGTAATTCTCAAGTATAAAAGTTTTAATAGTAAAATTCTTAAAGAATAATCACACTGGTATTTGAAAAGTCATCTCTGTTTTAAAAAACTAAAACCAAATTTTGCTTCCTGTAAAATTTGTGAATGTTTGTTTCGTTCCGGAGAGTTTTAGTTTGTTACATAATTTTGCATCTGTAAAACCTGTTGAAAGGTAAACATATTTATTTAGAAAAGAACGTAACGTAACATATAAATATCTTTACTTTTAATCTTTAATAAATCACACCTATTTCATGAATACCATAAACTACATTCATAATTTAGAAATCGACTGTCCTTTGTTTTTTTGAAAAAAACTGCTATTTTTGTGCCCGTGCGTGAGCTCTTTATAAAATGTAATGCAAAGTTTCCCTTCAAGACTTTCTGGATCATCACTAAAGGCTAGGGCTCGTTAACTGTTTGTCCGTGTGATTGGAACAAAAGTGCACCATGATTAGGTTTAGTTAACTCATTAAGATATTTAAAAATGAACATTGTTAAGAGATTTCTGAAACGGTTGGTGACATCATCACCTTTACATTTTATTCAGTAGAACAGGGTGAATAAGACACTGTTTGTTTGTAATTTCAGATTGACACTTGTTAAAATAAAAAAATACTTATACGTATGCATATAATTGCACCGTGGAATATGTATACATAGAAAAAGTATGGCTCTCAGACATCACATAATCAGGAAACGCGTCACTTGTTTAGGCTTACATTGTCAACCCTATACACAAATATATTAAATTCTTAACTGATTGTCTACCTAAGCGCTCACGGCTCCAAACTGCACATTTTTGCAGCCAAAGGGCATGAAACGTTGATCACAATCTGAACGCGTCAAGCAACGTCCAGTTCTCTTCGTTTTTTGCTTACTGTGTGATGGAAACTGTAAATAAATTACTCACGTCACAAACACAGTTGCGTAAGAAAACGAGTAGTGAGAAAGACAAATAAATCGTGTTTATCAATTATGTACCAGTTCAAAAAACATCTGTATTTCTGTATTATTAGCACTATCTTTATAACCAAAGACGAGTTTACAGATTCTTTCGTTTCTTTCATACGTTTCGTATGCATTCATCATCTTATAAAGTTATACAGAAAATATAATGGTGCTTTTATTTCGTAATTTATGTAATGTAGTGCTACCTGATGGTGATTTAATGCATTATATTTCAGTGAAGACCAATATTTCTTTGTAAAATGTTAGGAGCGAGTCCGAAATAAGACGGATTAATTGTAAAAAAGTATAAAATTATAATTTTTCTGGCATCTTTACTCTTATAATTACTGACAATGTGCAAGTTCACCATTTTTTGTCATTGTATGGTATCTGAAGAACAATATCAGAATCAAATCCCATGTAAATTAGTGAAAATACGGTCGATAAATTGATCAAAAACTCCACAATTATACGTTTTTGGTAACTTTGACCTCCACAACAATACTCAAAATGAGCAAACCCAACCTTGTAATTCGTAAATGTGTTGGGCGCACGAAAATTTATATATTCGCAAAATGCCTTCTTGATTACTATAAATGTGACCGCACAGGAGCCCAAAATATAAATTTTGGATTACTTTTTACCTTTGTCCCCACAAACTTCCGTAAAAAGGTCTAAATGGAAAATGAAAAAGGCATCTTGGCTTTTGGACCAAAGTATAACTCTACCAAGTTTCAAGTCAATCTGCCAAGAAATGAAGGAACGACATATGTCTTCCTGTGAAGACAGAATCACAAGATTGACGAAAGCCGAAACTATATTTATTTAGCTGTATCTAGTGGTGGCTTTATAAACTAATTTTTTACAGTACAAAAGTGACTTCTACTTATTTTCAATAAATCACTAAAAATGTTTTGTTTATTTTTTGTAATTATTTTCCTAATAACTCTGATGGAATGTGAAAAAATAGATTTTTCACTGAACTGTCTCCAGAATTTTAACAAAACTTTAAAATCATGATACTGAACTTCGTTTTTAACTCAATTTTTTAATTAACATTTTTAAATTAGGTTCTTATCTTACTATAGAGCTGTGAACAATCTTCATTGAATCAATAATTTCAACTTTAGAAAAAAAAAACATACTTTTATGAATATTAGTCAATCATGGATAAAACTGACCAGGTAACTCAGCAGTAAATCAGAAGGCCTACAATGCTAAAATTCTTGTTTCAATATCCACAGTAGGTAAAGCACAGATAGTCCATTGTATAACTTTGTCTATAAAAGGTTTGACATAAACTTCCGATCGTTGATGTGTTTCTCTATAATTACTTGTTATTTAAGTTAAAAAGTGGGAGAGAGTTGTAAATAAATTCATTTAAATCTTATTTCTTTATTTAAAATTCGATCTATCTACAATGCGGTAGAGTTTCCTTTCATATTCACCAAGTAGCCAGTTACATTTAGTATATTCTTTTTACAAAAACCTGAAGTTTTACTGATACTATGATTTGAACAAAATCTTGTGAATTCGTATTTGTGACATTATACTACAATATTTTGTGAAGAACTAAACTAGCTAATGCATTTTGTATTATTTTACTATTGGAAAAATCCTAAAGCAGTAACAAGCAATGCATTTAATTTGTGTTTGTAATGTATCACGTATAACATAACGTGCTGATTTTAAGTTATTTTTTGTTTCCAGAAAAAGTATATCTGAAACATGTGGGTCCAGAGAGGGTTAATATTGTTAGCGTGTTTGCAGGTATGTATCACTTCAAAGTTAATTGAGATAGTTGAATTCAATGTTCAGTAGCTAACCATTCTAATAGTGCCTCAGGTGTTAATGAGGAGTATAACGTTTGTCTATTGATACCCCTGGTGGTGATAAAAATATAACGTGTATGTAATGGTACCCCTGGTGGTGGTGAGGAATATAACGTGTGTCTAATGGTACCGTGGTGGTGATGAGGAATATAAAGTGTTTCTAATGGTATTCCTGGTAGTGATGAGGAATATAACATGTATGTAATGGTATCCCTGTTGGCCACGAGGAATATAACATGTGTCTAATAGTACCCCTGGTGGTGGTGAGGAATATAAAATATATGTAATGGTATCCCTGGTGGTGGTGAGGATAATAACGTGTGTTACGAAATACTGTTTTTATGTTTCTTCTTTATGATGAAAAAAAAATATTTCTTTTTCTTAAATAATTATCTTTTAATTTGTAATCAGTAAAATACAGTATTGTGCAAAAATGTTAGGACAAAGTCAAAAATTAGATTTCAAGCTACTTTCAAAGACAATGTAAGGTAAACCATAGGTGAAACATCAAAATTTTATTAATCTCCATATTTAGTTCAACAAAAACTTAGTGAAAGTACTTGAATTCAGCAAACGCTTAATATTCTCTGTGTCCCCCTTTTGCTTTAATAACTAACCGCAAAGGGGGTTTCAAACATTGTTCTAACGTAGTTAATCTAAATGTTCTTTAAGATTTTACTTCAAATGTCTCTAATACACTCCCATAAAGTTTATTTGGAAGTGATTTGTTAAGTTTTTGATCTATCAAATCCCAAATCTGCTCAATTGGGTTGAGATCGGGAATCTGTGGAGACTGTTGCATCAATTGAATGACTCCAACAGCTTCTTTCTTAGGTAAGTAATTTCTACATAGGCTTGATGATGGTTTGGGGTCATCATCTTCTTGGTAGTAGAATCCTGTACCAATAAAACGCAAACCACTAGGTATACGATGACAGATCAGTATCTCATGGTACTTTCATTAATTCATTATTCGAAATATCTCTTGTCGCCTCAACAAAAAAATACCCCAAACCATCACATTGCCATTATAAATATCCTCTTTTCTTGCTAAGTATTAGGTGACCATTATGATATCCACTTTTCTCGTGTGTCTTAACGGTAGGGGATGGATGGAACTCCCGCGCCCGCCCTCATGTTGTCTTACCTTCCAATTTTTCTTTTTGTCTGCTCAACAATTCTTTTAGCATTGGCATCTCCCCCTCCCGAAATTCCCATTAAGAAAATTAGCTCAAAATGAAACTTTCTACAATGAAGAAGTCTTAAAAATGCTTATATACAAACACCTAATGATGTACTCAGTTGAAATCCGAGAACTTAGCTTGAGAAATTTTGTACGTTAATTCAGAAGCTGTTGTTCTTGTTATGTTTAGAAAAAAGAGGGGTGGGTTATGAGAGGGAACGTTGCTATATTATCATAAATAAAGTATTACGACTTTTAGAAAAAAAAAACATATGAAAAATGTTGGCAGCACTTTTCAAACAAAACGTGCGCCGTCGTTAAAATAAATATAATTAAAATTCATTCACTACGTAAAATTCCTAATCTGACTTCTTAACCCAACACGTACAACAAATATGAAACAATTTTCAACCTTATTTTCGGTTACATCTAATATATATCATATTCATTCTTCGTCGAAATCATCTTATTACTTTCCTGTCCAAATTCTCCTTATGTAATGCAATCTGAAGGTAACAGGTTCCAATCCCTGTTACACCAAACATGCTCGACCTTTCAGCCGTGGGGGCGTTATAATGATAGGTTAATCCCACTATTCGTTGGTAAAAGAGTAGCTCAAGAGCTGGCAGTGGGTGGATTAGTAGAGTCACAGTTACGACAGAAAGTGTTCGTACCCTTTCATAATGGTCAGTTATGCAGCCTTTCAGGTGAATTACTTGGCGCAATCTCTCCTCATAGTCCTCCATGAACGTTTGACAGTAGTCGACTGGTATTTTCTTCCATTCTTCTTTACGGAAGGCCTCCAACTCTTGCAAGTTTTTCGGATGACAACTCATGCCAAACGTTTTCAATTGGGTTGAGATCGGGTGACTGCGATGGCCACTCCAAAATGCTTATATGGTTCCCCCGCAACCAGGAATGCACATATTTCGATGTGTGCTTAAGGTCATTGTTGTGCTGGAAGATTCAACGACGCTCAAGCCGCAAGTTCCGAGCATCATTCTTGATATAAGTGCCTAACATATCAACGTACTCTTCTCTTTTCATGATTCCGTTAATGCGTTGAAGGCTGCCTACACCAGAAGAACTGAAGGAACCCCATAGCATGATCGAGCCGCCTCTTGGTTCTCTCTGGAATTTTGGTGGGGTGTCCGGAACGAGGGAGGTTAGCAATTGATCCTGCAAGCTTAAACTTGGCAATTATGCTTTAAACAGTTTTTATATGCTTTAATTATTAAGTTGTATAGCAAGACCGGAAAGAGACACACGAGACTTGTATTTTACAATAATTCGATTTTTTAAATCACTGGACGGTTGTTTCCTGTTCGTTATGACGACCAAGCAGATAATGACGGAGAGGCGCTAAATTGTCGGAAGTACATTTCTTGCTGGCTAAATTCCAATAATTATGAACCCAGTGTCTAGTTCTGGAATGGTATAATGTAGTTTATTTGCCAAACTAAACAAAATTTTTACCGGAATATCAGTTTTTTCACACGTTCTGAAATGTACGAACACTTTCTGATCCTCCTATTTTTGGTTATTTGTTTATAAACAATTTATTTGTCGTTTAATTTACATAAAACTTTATGTAGATGTGTGTTAGTATAATATTAATAATACACCCTATGTCTATCAGCCTAATCGGGATATTTTTTAAGTTATGAGCAAAAAGCAACTCGGGACGGAGGGGTACGAACACTCTCTGTCGTAACTGTAGATCAGCCACCTTTTGTAAGTTTAAAATAGTTCAGCCTTTCTTTAAAGTTAGAAACGGTCCAGCCATCTCTTAAAAGTTAGGAACAGTTCAGTCACATATTGCAATTGTAAAATAATTGAGCTACTACTTGGAACTTTAAAACAGCTCAGTCATCACTTGCCCATTTGAAATCGTTCAGCCATCTCTTTCAAGTTGGAAACAACTCCGCCAGATCTTGAAAGTTAAAAACAACTCATACGCCTTTAGCAAGTGGGAAAAAACTCGGTCACCTCTCGCAATTTTAAAACAATTGGACGGCTACTTGAAAATTTAAAACAGCTCAGCCATCACTTGTATATTAGAAACGGCTCAGCCACCATTTGGAAGTTGAAAACATGATGTCAGTTAATCTAAAAAAACCATAGCTGTGGTTGTTCTCTTAATAATAATTCCTAAATCAGATATCGAATAAAACAAATAGATTTCTCTCATCCTTTTTTTTTTTTAACTTTAGACCACGTGGACCCAAATCAACGAACTAACGCCAGTCGCCATGATGCCACAGATTACATCATTGAAAGTCCAGTGTGAGAAAACTGGAATGATAGTTTCTGTTGAGTTTGACAGGCCATTCAATGGGATTATTTACTCCAAAGGATATTACAGCAGCCCCGGGTGTCGGTAAGTACAGGCTGTTTGTTGAAATAGTACATATATATTACAAAGACTTATGGTCGTCTCGTTTCTTTCAAAGTAAGCACACAGAGTGTATGTAAAATATCTTTTCAACATTAATTCGTCCTGAATAACATATCATAATACTTATTGTTTATAGTTTTAATTAATTACTACATATCTCAAAATTACCTTACATCTACTATGATATATTATATTGTACCTAGATTGGTTACAATGTTATTCTTGTCTCTAATTGTCCATTTTTATAAAGTTCTCAAAATTTTAAAATAAACCAAACAGCTTCATTAAGACAAACCTTCATGAGAATTCTCTTGGATTTTCATAATTACGTTGTTTCCGTCACATATCCTTGCAAGTTTTATATTTCCTGAATCAAGTTCTATTCACTGATACTTATGCACGCATGAAACGTTTATTCTAACTCATTTACTCTACGTTTTTCTTTCACGCATTTTGCCAACTACAAACCGAAAGTGTTTACCGCCGTATTTGCACGAAAGTGTTTACCGCCGTATTTGCACAATGCGATATTTAATTATTATTCGTACTTCTACACAAACTCAATATTTACTTATCCTGTTATTTAAATTACCAATATCAGACATTCTTTCTAGGAAGAATTTTCAAGACAATTTTAGTCTTTGATTTGAAGCATTTGTTTTCGTTATCTTGTAAATAATTAATCTTTTTAATTTCTTTTTGCTGTTCTCTACCAATACCAGTCTCAAATATATAACTTATTAGCGGAAGTTATTTATTCTGAAATCAGTCTGATATTGTTTAGTAACATTTACTTTTTTCTTACACTATTAGTGTGCTGTTACATTGATGTGAATTCTTAATAATTTTATTTAGCAGATTTTGATATGTTCAATGTGAAAACTCTTAATTAATGCAATAATATTTCTTCTGCTAATAAATACAAGAATGTGAAGTATCATTTGTTCCACTACTATTTTTCTTGCACCTTTTGTGTGTTATTTGACACATACAACTGAATTATATTGATTGTGCTACTATAAACTTAACTATTTTTGGACGTTTCCAAGTATATTCTCACATCTATCTCAAAACTTATTCTTAAATAGTCTTTCTTCGTTTTCGTAAATTTATGTTTTTTATCACATTTAACTGAAAATATTCTTCTTTGGTAGACATAGCTTATTTTTACACCCTTTTGTATGTTAATAAACACAACCATGTGAAACATTTTTCCTTGGTAGACATATCGTTTCTTAAAACGATAATCTCTTACTAAGTTTACATCAATTAAGAAGCCTCCATTGATTCAGCGGTAAATGTGTGTGTGAGGGCACATCATAGATAGCCCATTGTGTAGTTTTGTACTTAAATAAAAAGAAAGGAAATCAGTTAAGGAAACTGCATAAGCATGTAATTAAAAACCAAAAATATTTCATTGCAAGATGTTGGTTTTTTTTCTATATATAAAGCACTCTTTTTAGTTTCTTTACGTTTGAGCACGATTGTTCTGTATTCTCTTATCCACTTGCACATGTCTCTTTTAAGTAGGTGAGTTAAGCAAACAGTAAGATTAAAAATAAAAAATAAACTTAACATAATAACAACTCGTTAAAATAACTTGCACTTCTTTGATCTTGTATACCAGTCCAGTTAATACATGGCGAGACCTCCAAAGGATATTTAGAACAGACGCAGTTTCTAATGCTTTCAATTGTGATAGCCATTGTTTACAACGTAACAAAAATTCCTCTCTAGGATCTGCGTACTGAACATAGTTTTGGGGGGCAAAAGTGGGAAGATTAGCAAAAACGACTAATTTTTGAAATAACTGTACAAACTATAACATTCATATATCTTTTCTGGATCTTTATTTTTAAAATCATATACTTAATTCTTATTTTTAAGAAAACAATGTGATTGGTTAATATTCTTCGCAGATTTTTAAAGCAAATGTTTAAAAATGACAAAAATGGCTAATTTCCGAAATAATCCAACAACAAAAAAATAAATTTGATGTATACCTATTTACTGGATTTTTTAATTAGCATTTAATAGCATATTATAATTTGTAGTTCTGTGAAAGAATTATCACTTGAGAATTTTCAATAATTTCGGGGGGCAAACAGATTTATAAGTGGTTAAAATGTTTCGTTGGAAGAGGACGAAAAAGGAAGTGGTTGGATTTTGTGACTGATATCTCATTAAAACGAAAACAAAAGTGGACGCTTAAAAATTACGTCACGTCTTGTTAAAGTCTATAATATGTACCTCTACATTACATTCAATTAAAGTGAAATTGTCAGAAGAAATGGTGGCTTTTTATCCACAGATCTAGTGATAGAACAGTCGTTAATGAGAAACCTGTAATCTGATGTTCGTTTAACAAGAGTAAGAGGAAAGACAGGTATTTAAAGAGCACTGTAGGTACCGTATCTTTCTGCATGTCCATAAATAAATAGATAAAGCAGCTTTTTATAGGACTAACGTACGTTACCAGTGAGCACAATAAGACAGCAGGAGGGCCCGAAAGACACGCAGACCCTAATAGAGTACTTATTGAAACAAACTATTTTGATCTTTTGAAGAGTATTTCTAGTTAACGTGAGAAATATGTACGCTTAAAAAGAACAAGCAGATGGTTACAATGAAGAAGGAAGCTGACATGAGAACGGAAGGAGAAACAGTGAGAATAGATCCTCAGCTGTTCTTCCAGATCTTACGTCTCTAATGGATGGGTGATGTATGTTGCAGTGGTTCCCAGCGTCAGAATCTCGTAGCTATGGCCAAATATAATAGCTTTAGAGTATACTTCCAAACACACAAGTGAAGGAAAACATGACTGCCTTATGTAGAAGCGGGAGGAGAACATATACGAAACAGACTGAGTACGGGAACTAAAAAATTGAAACCACGAGACATCATCACTGTCTAACCTGAAGAAAGATATCAGATGCAAGTCCAATAGACGGTGTAAATCTGCTAAGTGTAAGAAAGAGGGATTTGAGTGTAGCACAGCTTGCAATTCGTTCAAAATTCATAATGTACCACTACCAGATGTACATGTTAACTAAATATGTTTGTTGGATTTTGAGACTTGCGCAACGATACCACAGGGCTATCTGCACTAGCCGTCCCTAAATTAGCAGTGAAAGACTCGAGGAGAGGAAACAAGTCATCACCATTCACTGCTAACTGTTGAGCTACTCTTTTACTAACGAATAGTGAGATTCACTGTCACGTTATAACATCTTCACATTTTGTGAAACGGGGATTCGAACCCGCGACCCTCAGATTGCGAGTAAAGCGCCCTAATAACCTGACTATGTCGGGCTAACTAGAGATGTGAAGATTTGCACTTTCTCCAATTGTTTTTCATTTTCCACAAAATTAAAGATTCACATTAAAAATTCCTTTTCAGAAGTCTGCCCCATTTTGGTTATCTCTTTCAGCTTTTGTCCTAAAAGTCGTTGAGAAATAATAATCAGTCACATTGTTTTCTTAGAATTAAGATGAAGACATATGATTTTTACAAATAAAGATCTAGGATTTTGTTGTTTTTTTTTGTTTTCTTACAGCAAAGTCACATCAGGCTATCTGCTGAGCCCACCGAGGGGAATCGAACCGCTGATTTTAGCATTGTAAACCCGTAGACTTATCGCTGCACTACCGGGGGGCAAAAAATATCTAGGAAAAAAATTGTGGAATTGCTTCAAAAAATAGTTGTGTTTGTTCATTGTATCCAGTTTTTGCCCCTCAAAACCTTGTTCAGCATGTAGATCCTAGGAAGGATATGGGTTAGGTTATAAGTACTGCTTATCACAACTTAACACAATCAAAACCATTTCTGTTACAATTTTTTGGGGCTGAGTTGTTTGTGTTTTATTAAGTTCTCTGTACTGTACGCCTTAGAAAGTATTATGTGTTGAATTAATTAGTTAAGTTAACATGTGTTATGTTAACGGTAACGACAATAAAGAGGCTAAAATTTATTTGGAGAATAATTTAAATAAATATTAAAATGTTGTGGAAAGGTCGTCGAAACGTTTCCATTTCTACAATTATCCAGAGGGCGAGTAAGCAAAATTTAAGAAAACCTGAATTTCAGTCAATAAAGGAGAATCCACGAAGAAGTCGCATATTTAAGAGACAAATAAAATTTATAATATTATCATTAAGCACACGTTTTGTGCAATTTTGATTTCTGAACGTACAAAATCAAAATCTCTTTCTCCCATTTTGTGAAGCGAAAGGCGAAAACGAACAAGGACCTCCATAAAGGACTCGTTTATTCTTGCATCAGTTTATACTATGATTCTAAATTGTAACATAAATCGTAAACAGATTAATTAATTTTCAACTTAAAAGCAATCATAATCCAGAAAACTAAAAAAAAATCTAACTCGAAGACTTTAATTCGTTCATAAACAAAATGCTAAAATTATCCTTAAAAATTGAAAAAATCGTAAAGTGAATTTTCTAAATATATTGTATAATTTTATTTTCCACTTCAAATTCTTACTTGTAACCTAGATACGTGGCAATAGGCAGCAATAGAAGCTACTTCGACTTCACCATTCCCATAAATGGTTGTGGGACGCAATCCACAGAAGTTGGTGGTCGTTTAAAATTTGATAACACCGTCATCTTTCAAACCGACCTGTTAGTACAGGAGCTGGGAGATAAGGCTAAAATGATCTCATGTGATTGGCAGTCCTTATTGGACAAACTGGTGACCTTTCGACCCTTTATGGTTAACATGCTTGAAGCGGAACGAATTGAAATCCTCGGAGATTCAGTAGAGTGCTGGATGGAGATACAGATTGGAGAAGGACCTTTTGCTCCTATCGTGAACGGCATAGTTCGCATTGGAGACAAGATGTCGGTTGTCGTGTATGTGCGAGACAAGGGTGCAGGTTACGACGCACGCGTAAAAGACTGTTACGCTTACGACAATTCTGATTTCCATAGTTCCGACACCAGCCGGGTACAACTAACAAATGTTCAAGGCTGCCCCATAAAGCCGACGCTCTTCTCTCAGTTCCTTAAAACTTTGGACACTCGTGACACTGGCGCAGACCTTATCGCGTTTGCCACAATGCGTGCGTTCAAGTTCCCTCAAACAATGAACGTATACATCACCTGTAAAGTAGAAATATGTAGGACTCCCTGCCAGACATTTTGTGACGACTTTCCTTCCGAGACTATTTCCTTTGGAGAAAAAGCCTCAGAGCAACGACAGGTCACAACAACTACCCTTCCACTTTTCAACCCACGCGACATTCTCACCACTGTAAACACTACAATCACAACTTTGCCGACAATGGTCCCTACGTCTACTCAGCCCTTTACCAACACACCGACAGATACAGATGTAACAACAGTTTCCACCACTCAACAACTACTCGACGCTCGCTCCTTCCAACGAGAGGAGACGAAGGCGAATCGATATGCACGAGACTTGCGGCAGCCCGGTAACTTTTCCCTCAACTTATCACGGAGTTTCACCGTTGTTTCATCAGAAGATCTCCCAGAATATGAAGCCACTATTGAGAACCAAGGATTAATTCCGAGCCGCAAAGATGGTGACTGCATTTCATATGTTGTATTCGCTGTGGGGATCAGCATCCTGGGGTTCCTGTTGCTGTCCTCCCTTTTGTTAGCTGTCGTCTTATGCATCAGACTGCGAGTCAGTAAAGAAGGGATGATGCTTGCTGGTCCTCTGTACGTCACTCGAAAGTAAAGTAACACTACAGCAGAGAAGAAAGCAATTTCTAGTTCACTTCAGGCGGATTACAGCGAGCTCGCTATCACGTACGTTAAGACCGAGCTGTTGGAAACAACTTTAAACTTTGTTCGAATACTGGGAACTTGAAGTATTCACCTCGTACTAAGTAATACAGTTTATCATGCTGAACACGTAAAGTGATAATCCTTAACATGTTTAAATACGTCCAATCTATACGTAACCACTAGCTTAACGAGCACAAACTTTAAAACTGTTAGAATTATTATTGTTATTATAATTACGGCTCATCTTATTTCTGATCAGTTAGGGAGCGTTACTGATAAATCCTATACAAATAGCCAATTACACGAGTAAAATAATCCAGCGGTAATCAAGATAAATTTGCCCACGTTATTTTTTCTTGTATTTTAATGCACGTACACAAAAACGCGTTTAGATATATGGTTGAGTAAAATATATATACCTACAAACAAAATATACAATTTTATTATTATCTTCCAATAACACATTTTTTCGCTCTTGTTAAATAAAACAACAACCAAATAATGCCACGATCATGTTTAAAGTAATTGTGCTCGGTCACAATTTTTCTCTTTTCACTAGCATCAATTACTAAATAAAAATAATGAAATATTAATGAACTATTTTAACAACATGTATGTAAGTCTTAGCTTTGTTTAACGCAAAATTAAGTTAAATTAAGTGACATTTTTTATAAACTCAAATAAAATCACGGCCCATAATTCTAGAATGTAAGTTTATTACCTCATAAATATTTCTCTATTGCCGCTTCATCAGAAGCTATCGATTTCCTATGTATTATAAACTAGATTCGTGAACCGTAAATAAATCGATAACTTCTGACAAGTTGTAATAGCGAAATATTGAACTAATGAATTTACATTCTGGAAATATAGGTCGCGATTTTATTTATGTTTATAAAAATATGCGTAATTCTTTTATTCCAAAAGTATTTTTAAACCCATTCCCTTAGAGGGACAGCGGTAAGTTTACAAAATTCCAATGGGTTCCCCGCGGTGGACACAGCTAGTAGTCCAGTGTGTATCTTTCTTCTGATACAATCAAAAAGTTTTATTAACCCATGACTCTCACGGAGAGAAAAAAAAAACCTTTATATTTTCACTAGGAACAACGTGTAATGTAGAAAGAGGATCCAATCAATAAAACACTATTGTTGACGTAAAATGATAAATAAATTTTATGAGTAATATTTTTACATTTTTCATTTCCTAGAAGTGACTATTTTCAGGTTCATTTCACACTTCCAGGCAAGAAACAGTGACATTCTGATTATTTTGTATTTTGATGTAAAGTGGAAAGCAGAGACTGACATATGGTACGGTTATGATATTATAACACAAACGACAATAGGTTATATGTATATTACAGTTTGCTCAATGGTATATAAAATACGTGTGTTTGAATAAAATGCATTTATATATTGTTAATTATTTTTGTGTCATATTTATTACTGTTCTAAGTAAATGAAAACGTTCGAGCTCAGAGTAACTTTTGTTGTTTTTTTATATTATATCTGCAGAGCAACTGCAATTTTATTTACAAACAAAAATTACTACTAGTAACTTAGCAGGTAGAACATGAAGTGATCCTTAGTAGTCTTATCGCCACTCTACACACCTTAGAACATTCTGATTCACTTCATCTCAACATATAGTAAGTGCTCTGTATCTTCAGTGATGTCGAGAAAACCCACTTGTAGAGAAATATATATGCAAAAACGGCTCGTTTGGGTTGAGAAAATATTTTACATAGAAGGTCGAAACGTTGTTCACTCTTCTATGTAAAATATTTTCTCAACCCAAAAGAGCAGTTTTTGCATATATATTGCTCTGTATCATACCTCACATCTTACCTGACAGAAGCAATAGTGTTTAGAAGTTTTACCCCAGTCAACTAAATGTCTTACACAGTTTGCCAATGTAGCCTTGTGTTTGTTATGAAAAGTATAAATAGGAATACATTTTCTTAGACTTCTGGCTAAACTTCAAAGACTTAAGTGAAAGTAACCATAAGAAATAATGTGTTTCTGATAACAGATATAACGCGTACTGCAGCAGTTAACCTTTTGATGTATATGGGGATCTATTGTACCCTAAAAGGAGATTTTTCAATGGCCATAAAACCACTAAATATTTTCTTTATATGTTGGAATTTTTTGACGTTTGTTGTCTTATAGTAGGTTCAGTTTATTTGTTTTTTACTACTTAAGTAATACAAATAGATTAATTGATTGATTGTTTCGGAATTTCGCACAAAGCTACTCGAGGGCTATCTGTGCTAGCCGTCCCTAATTTAGCAGTGTAAGACTAGAGAGAAGGCAACTAGTCATTACCAACCACCGCCAACTCTTGGGCTACTCTTTTACCAACGAATAGTGGGATTGACCGTCACATTATAACGCCCCACACGGCTGAAAGGGCGAGCATGTTTGGCGCGACCGGGATGCGAACCCGCGACCCTCAGATTACGAGTCGCACGCCTTAACACGCTTGGCCATGCCGGGCCAATACAAATAGATGCTAGGTAGTACAGTTAATCTCTAATTCTTAATAGAAATATGACTAGTAAACAAGTTGTTCGGAGTAAAATACCGAAAGATTTACAAGAGGAAGTACATGAACCTGACTCTATGAAGATGAATTTTGTTTAAAAGAAGAAGAAACAGTTGGTGAGAAAATTACAAAAAAACATTTGACCACTAAGAATGATACACAATATATATCAATGAAAACTTCTTTATTGAAGAGAATGAAACTAATTTATCGATTAGAAGAGGAACGGACCAGAAGAGGAATAGTAAAACCACAAAATACGAGAAAGTGTCCATTCCACACAAGGACAACATAATGACTACTGCTTAACATAAGTAACCACAGACCATTGTATAGTATGACAAAATATAGACTAGAGTTGCTAAATTGGATAAAATTGTTCGTAGAAATAAATAAGACGTTTGGTTTTGTGGCTGTTTTCTCTAATGTGCTGGATATTTCTGTCTTCAATGCTTTCATCAGTTAATGCAGACTGGAATTAGAAGAAAAACTAAGCAAACAGACGAAGATTTTTTCTTATCTTGCAGGGAATGAACTTATCGAGAAGTTAGGAAAGCGAGAACCTGAGCCCTTCCGTTAAAAACACCATACTTGAAGATAATTGTGCGACTTAAGAATTATTAAAACAAGTTTTAAATATTTCGGGGAAGTATCTGTATGTATTACTGGCTGCTTGTTAAGCAGAATACAGAAATAGAAAAATAAATTATATCGTAACGCCTTGTTTCAAAATGGGGGTCTATTTGGTTCACAGTGTGCCTTAGTGTGACTAGTGGAAGAATGTGATAAAGAGAGTTGAAATAAATAAACCTTTGTTTACACGATATAAACCAATCTCACCAATGTGAAGAATAATCCAAGGTATGGTATTTTAGGCTTAAACTTACGAATATTTCGAACTGGTTTATTGTCAGTTAGTTATTCTTTCATTTAAAAAAATCGTTAATAAAAATTGCGAATTTCTTTTGTTTTAAGGCACTTAAAAATTTTTCCCAAGCCAGCTTATCATCCATAGATTGTATCAGGCGAAACACTGGATGAATACCTCTGGAGTACTATAACTTATAAGGTGTTTTTTGTGTGTGTGCGTGCATGTATATGTTTGCAACTGTGGCATAAGATGTTTCAGTATACAAACATACGGAATGACTGCCGAAACTGTAACTGCAAACTTTGTATTTAATATTAAAAAACTCGTTCGTTCTTCTGTGTCAAAATATATATGTATCAGTGAATTGTCGCAATGTATTTGCACCGACTTTGTGTCTGACGTCTAATTTGCTATACGCAATTTCATTTACGTTAAAAATATCAGTAAGAGCATTCTAAGGAAATATAAGATTCCGACACGTAATTCTTTATAAAAATAGTTAAATCAAGCAAAGATTGTTTTGTTTGTTTGTTTGTTTTGAATTTCGCGCAAAGCTACTCGAGGGCTATCTGTGCTAGCCGTCCCTAATTTAGCAGTGCAAGACTAGAGAGAAGGCAGGTAGTCATCACCACCCACCGCCAACTCTTGGGCTACTGTTTTACCAACGAATAGTGAAATTCACCGTAACTTTATAACGCTCCCACGGCTGAAAGGGCGAGCATGTTTGGTGTGACGGGGATTCGAACCCACGATTCTCGGATTAGGAGTCGAACGCCTTAACACGCTTGGCCATCAAGGAAAGAACCGAATGCTTTTCAAAATGATATTTCAAGAAAAATTACATTTTTTTCTCAGTGTATTTGAGTTACGTAAAATACAAATAATTGTAGTAACAAACGATTATAATTCAAATGTTTTTTTGATTTGAATTATGCAACAATATTAGAGTACTTGTTATGTTTTTCTAGGTCTGGAATAGCTTGGTGGTTAAGTTGGACTTGGTATGACCTGGTGGTTAAGTTGGACTTGGTATGACCTGGTGGTTAAGTTAGGCCTGGCATGGCCTTTTGATTAGGACGGTCGAACTGCAATCTTTTAGTCGCGTCACCAAACATGTTCGCCCTTTCAGCCGTGGAGGCCGTTATAATTTAATAGTCAATCACATTGTCCGTTGGTAAAAGAGTAACTCAAGAGTTTGCGCTGGATGTTGTTGAAGAGCATCCTTCCTTCCAATCTTTCACTGCTAAATTAGGGACAGCTAGCGCAGATAACCCTCGTGTAGCTTTGTACGATATTCAAAGCAAAAATAAATAAACGTTCTCTGGCTTTGCTATAAGAAAACATACACTCTAATAGGTAAATGAGAAAATTCTCAATTTTTCACAAATTCTCATTTCATAAACATTCAAATTTAAAGTAAATGAAAATCATTCCTGGAAATGAAAACTAAAAAAAATATAATAAATTGAGTACAGTAATTGATTGTCTTGTATCTTCTTTATAACGGGCCAAGCTGAGGTTCAACGACTTTTTTCTATAAATGGACTACTCAGTGACATATAATGGGGATCAACAATGGTTATATTTAGTACCTCATTGTGTCAGGTCAGATGTAGTTCATAGATGTTGTTCTTATGTCAATCGTAATTCAGGATGTTTATTTTGTCGAGTCAACGATAGTTAAAAACTGTTTTTTCTAAGATCAACCGTAGTTTAAAGCTACTTTTTTCACGTCAACGATAGTTCAATGCTGTTTTTTCCCAGATCAACCGTAGTTTAAGGCTACTTTTTCTCTCGTCAATGATAGTTCCAGTCCATTTTTTCTCAGATAAACCGTAGTTTAAGGCTACTTTTTGTCACATCAACGACAGTTCAATGCTGTTTTTTCCAAGATCAACCGAAGTTTAAGGCTACTTTTTGTCACATCAACGATAGTTCCAGTCTATTTTTTCTCAGATAAACCGTATTTTAAGGCTACTTTTTGTCAAGTCAAACATAGTTCAATGCTATTTTTTCCCAGATCAACCTTAGTTTAAGATCATTATTTCTCGATCAACAGCAGTTCAATAAATGTTTGTGAAGTCAACATTAGTTAAGGGCCAGCTGTTTCTTGTCAGATAAACAATAGTTCAAAGCTGTTTTTTTTTTAATTCTTGAAATCATGAACAAAATTTTAAAACTATTTGTTGCATCCACACATACGCATTCAGAAATTGCGGAAGAGAAAACACGAACAAAGAAGAAAACTTATTTTACACTTTATTTATAAGGTATATATTCGAACTTGTACAATAAACCCAGAAACTGAAATGTGATTTTCGGCCACGAAATATTCCTTGTTTAACAAATAAAGTTTTTTTTTTTTTTCATGTATGGGTCAATTCTCACCACTAATCTTTAATGAGCGATACATACCTTCACCACTATTTGCAATTAACATAAGATGTAATGTAATGGCATAACTCTTCAGTATAGATATCATTTGTACTTATGAACTTGTTGCATCTAGTACACCATGGTGGTCATCTTATCTGTTCTCATTTGCTACCCAGTGGCACAGCGGACTTACACTGCTAGATATCGGGTTTCGATACTCGTGGTGGGCAGAGTACAACCCATCATGTAGCTCTGTTCTTATTTTCAGTTTATTGTGATGTAATGTTTCATGGTTTATTCAATCGGTTCCTCGATGGATCAACGGTAAGATTACGGACAAATCCGGATTCGATTCCCTAAGGTGAACAAAACGCAGGTAACCCATTATATAGTTTTAGGTTAAAACAATAACAACAAGCACCCTAGGCGAAATAATGATATATTAAATGTTGTTTCGGTCTGGTGTAAAGATAACGCTAGTGTTCACGAGACTGTATTATTTAAACAAATAAACTGCTTATCATGTGTGTTTTTCTCATAGCAAAGCCACATTGGGTAACTGCTGAGCCCACCGAGGGGAATCGAACCCCTGATTTTAGTGTTATAAATCCATAGACTTACCGCTGTGCTAGCAGAAGGCAACTGCTCATCATATGATATTTCTTCATTGTTTAGGTTCGAGAGCACTCTTACGAGTGTTACATCGCTGTCTTGTTTATAGAGAATTAAGCAGAAATAACTGGGCAGCATTGTTAGATGGTTAAGGCGCTCGATTCGTAATCTGAGGGTCGCAGGTTCGAATCCCCGTCGCATAAAACGTGTTCGCTCTTTCAGCCGTTGGGACGTAATAATTTGACCTTCAATCCCACTACTCGTTGGTAAAAGAGTAGCCCAAGAGTTGGCAATGGGTGGTGATGGCAAGTTGACTTCCCTCTAGTCTTACACTGCTAGAGTAGGCACGGCTAGCGCAGATAGCCCTCGTGTAGCTTTGCGTAAAATTAAAAAATAAACAAACAAACTTTATTTAACTAAAAGAGGTTAAGACTAGGAACTCATTCCAAAGTTGGTAAATTAGTGTTAATACGTCATACGTACTCTGGTTCTTTCCTTCCTTACTTACATAATCAATGATGAACTTATAATTAAGGGAAGAATCTTGTGATCCAAATGTACTCATTAAAACACTCTGAAATTTAAAAAAAAACAGCGATAACAACTTACTTTAGTACAAATAATATATTAAACGAAGATATTCATTTAGTAACTGATAGTAATTTGTAAATTATAGAAGTTTTGTTTGGTTTGGTTTGAATTTCGCGCAAAGCTACAGAAGGGCTATCTACGCTAGCTCTCCCTAATTTAGCAGTGTAAGACTAGAGGGAAGACAGCTAGTCATCACCATCCACCGCCAGCTCTTGAGCTGCTCTTTTACCAACAAATAGTGGGATTGACCGTAAACATTATAACACCCCCATGGCTGAAAGGGCGAGTATGTTTGGTGTGATGGGGATTCGAATCCGCGGCCCTCGAAAATTATAGAAGTGCAGAGAAGCAAACTGAACATTTTTTTATCAGACACACTTAATGCATTTCTCTTTTGGTTCATAACATTTCAACCTTAGGCCTACTTAGAGACATTAACGCCCAGAGCATCTCATTCATATAAAATGTTTATAGCAATACATCTAACATAATTCAATATGTTTGTCATAAAGCTATAGTAGTAGGCCTACTTTATTTTTAAACAATACATTCTTTATTCATTTTTTTCTTGTTGTTTTTTCTAGAATAACATTGTTTAATAGTGTTTCAACCACACTATATCCGCTATATACATTACCGACTACGCGTTCTTTCAGTAGTTTTTATTCTCTTTGTTAGTCAATTTTCCAAAGGAAAGGACATAATAAATCAACTCACAATAACTAAATACTATGTCTGCCGTATCTCAGCCAACCTGAAGAACCTTGGTATTTAACGAAAGACCTCGTTGGCACTGAGTTAAACAGATATAGTATAGTTGTACACTTTTCTCTACGCTCACTCAAACATTCTTATTCATAATAAATTAATTGGAAAACATAGTGTTACAATGAAGACATAATACCACAATGAAACAAAATTACCGCATCGCTGAAAGAAATACAATAAGAACACGAGAAAACGAACGGACATTAACTTTTATAGCGTATGAGAATATGAAACGTGCAAAATAATAATAGTTCTTCAAATTAGTTCTCCATTTTCCTCATAGGGTGATAAGATTCTGCAACATTATTTAATTTAACCATGTTATAATTGAACCTTATTCTTTCTTTTAACTTTAACACTAAACATGTTCCGTTGAAAAATTTGTTCCTGTTTTTTTTTTTTGTTTTTTTCAATTGAGATAATATTTTTATCTATAGAATTTGTCCCCCTGTTGGACAGTGGTAAATCTACGAACTAACAATGCTAAAATCCGAAGTGTAATTTCCTACGGTAACACAGCAGATGGCCCAAAGAAACTTTCTTTTACATAATTATCCCAAATAATTGTATAATTCGTTATTATTAAGATTTTTTTTTTTTCGGGAGGGATAACTGACGGCTGACAGTGTGCTGAAAAGAAAGAAAAAGGAGACAAATCCCCATGATCCCCCTCATTTCTCACAATTCACCAAAACGTGTTCAATTATTTCTTTATACACATATAGCATTGGCTACATAATCTATTTTCAGAGTTTTGATTCATATACATAACTTATTATTACTAGTATATGCACAGTCAGGAATATATAAAAAATGTCGCTTAGGGTATTATCTAATATAATCAGAATTTTATATATATATGTATATAATACGTGTAATTTTTACTACGTAAATAATATAAGTAAGACATCAACAATTTTTACTACGTGAACCCCCTTTCCTGACGAAGCGCGATTATAATAAATCATATTTGCCAAAGGAAAACGAAATTATTGTATTTTTAAACATTGCGTTTTTTAATCGGTCTGTTAGGGGTATCTTCGAGAATACGAGTTTATGATAGAATTTCAGATAAAATTAGTTTATTTATTTATCAAATTGTCTTCCTTCAACTCAGCACTTGCCAACTCTTGGGTTACTCTTTGCTTACGAATAGTGAGATTGATCGTTACATTATAACACCCCCACAGCTGAAAAAGCGTGCATATTCATGGACATGGTTTGATACTGCAGTTTACTAGTCAAGTGCCATGACCACTAATACCATGCTAGGCCTCTCAATTATGCTATGCCCAATACTGTTTATTATCTTACGGCAAATGACATTGGTTGTACTAAATCAATATAGTTACGAGTGCTTGAATATCAAGGTTGTTAAATTATTAATATAAAATACGTAGATATGAAATAAGCATTTCATACGTTTATAGAAAGGACAAATAGCCTTATATATTACATTTGAAGTTTTTTATGTCATGCTGTATTGTAGCCCACAGAGTACATAATTATTCTTGCGATTTACGACATGAACACGTTTTACTGACAGTACAAACTGAAACATTACAACGTCCCGTATGTCATGTCATTTTAGTGTCTACTGACTGACAAATAACACATTAGTCTATAATAGTGCGAGCAGTTAAAACAGGTTGTCCTCGGCCTCCTCACGGGAAGTAATTTACATAAAAAGGAAAGTAATTTAAAATAAACAATGATAAAAATAACCAGCAAGAATTATATTTTTAATTACTATCAACGTCCACATTGGCACAGCGGTATGTCTGCAGACTTATAATGCTAGAAACCGGGATTCGATACCTGTGGTGGGCGTGGCATAAATAGTCTATTGTGCAGCCCTCTGGTTAACTACACACAAGTAAATAATTACTATCAGTTCCAAAATTTATACTCACAACTAATACTAAAATTAAATTCTCATTTATTAATTTGCCTTTAATCAAATTCATTCAAATAAAATTAATCAGTTTATCATTGTAATGAGTACTAGTCTATACGGTCACGTTTCCCGATAAGTCAGCGATACGTTTAGAGTTCCAACGCTTTAATCCTAGGTTCGATTCTCCACGATTGATAGAATACGAATAGCCCATTGTGTAGCTTTGAACCAACAAACAACAAAAAATACACGATCATAAAAGGTGTAATTGATTATTTTTTAATTAATAATTAGTTTAACCCGAGGCTACGTTGAGATAACAGCTGTCGCCCTCAAGATATTCAGTCATGATAAGAAATTATGCTTTGATTCCAGTTATTGTCATTCAATCCTAGAAGGTTTCTTGGTAAAAGGTTTGGTTTGTTACCTGCGTGTCTTGAAACTCCCCCATTAGTTCCTCCTAGCGGCACTGAGGTCTGCCTGTCGCTGACAACGGTAGAAGCTGGGTTTCGATATTCGTGGTGAGCAGAGTGCTGATAGCCCATTGTGTAGCTTTGTGCTTTATTAGTACTTGTATCAACTATGTATTTGAATGTTTAAGATTTTGCTAGCTTCTGTGCTTTATCAGATAAGTTGATCTAGAAAGTTTCTTTTATTTATTTATTTTTACGTGTTTTAGTATTTTTCCAGCTGTCGATGAAAATGGAGCTAAGTAGTGCAGTTGAACGTGTTACTTGTAAGAAACGTTATCTACGCTAAAGTTTCAGAATTATATACATATTTTTTTTCATTTGTTTGTTTCAGGGCAGAACTGCATTAGGTTTTCTACTATGTCCAACAAACTTGGGGCACTAGAATTTTCTTGTTGCCAAAAAAGAAATGTAGGGCTCTTGGTTTATATATCTATATATATAAAAAAGAATGGTTCTTAAAACTCATTGAAACAAATGTTATCGCGTTACTATTATATATATACAGTGTTAAAAATATACTTTAATAAACTTCACAAGCATTTTCATAATACAAAAGAAAGGTAACGTTTTTAGCTTATTTCTATATTACGTCATAGTAACGAAAAACAAAATACACTTTTGGAACAATATGTTAGTATATAGAAGTACTTGTAAACTAGTTTCGTAAGTTTCATGTGTTCACTTCAGTTCCTGTTCTGAGGAGAAATCTATTTATTTAGAAAAAAAATGCTCACACAACTAAAGTGATACCTGATTGTGATTTTTTTTTGAGAAAATACACATGGTCGGAAAATAATTAAAGTTACAGTGACTTTCAGAGATGATAAATTTCGCTAATTTAGTTAACACACTTCACACAAGTAAGTTACACATACTTATCACCTTCTTGTTAAAACCCTCAACATTTCCTTACCAAAGCTGATCTCATGCCATTTGAAAATACAGTCTCTAGCTAGTCAGGGTTATGTTGTTATTTTTAATCCTTTGTGTAGCAAATCATTACGTATTGCAGATATTTAAACAAGTTATAGAACGATCTGATGACATATCGGAATAAAATTTCAATGTAATAAGCTTATCCGTAACCACTAGGCTCGTTTTCAGTAGGGAACATACACTCCTAATCATTACTAAGTATATGTTATTGAAAAATATAACTATTACAACTATGTGTTTATTTTAGAGCAAAGCATCAGTGGGCCATCTGTTGTGTCCACCGCGGGCAGTCGAACCTTTGATTTTAGTTTGTAAGTCTATAGATTTAACACTATTCTACCGAGAAACACTTTAGAAAACTAGCTGGGGACCCACACCTTGGATAGAAGTTATTTAAATCTAATTAATGAAAAGTTATCTTAGGACATGAGAAGTTGTTTCCTTTATATTTAATTACAAAAAAAAATCGCTCATAAAAACAGCAGAACACAAAATGTGAAACCGTAAATTTGCATGTATCTCCTCATAGTCCCAACAAACCTTCATGCCAAATTTGGTGAAAATCCATTAACATGGACAAAGTAGTGGTAAAAAAAACACACACGCAAAAACACTCATAAAGCCCAAAAGACCGCAAAATGCAAAATTGAAAATGTGTGTATTTCCTTATTGACCTAACGAACCTCCATACCAATTTTGGTGAAGTCTACCCAAACCCTGCTAAGTATTTACATGGACGTACAACAGACAGCACTATCATATTTATATAGATGAGACCAGTGCATTAGATCCGCCCTGTGATGACATCTTTATGACGTCATATCTGCACTCTGAGAATGGAGAAAAATAAAATCCTACGTAACGAGAAACGGAAACGAAACTGGAAAGTCGTGACCCCTATTGCAAATCTACATGCACAGATGATCAGAATTTCACGAAGTCGGGGGTTTGCACATCGCGTAGTAAAAATGCTTTTCCAGTATCATGTAAGCAAGAGTTCTATTATAATACGATGTGCGTATATATGTTACTGTAATCAAAATATTCCATCCACATATAAGAATTAAGAAGTTTCATTATTACAGATATGTCTGATTGTAATTAAGCACAAAGCTACACTTTGAGCTATCTGTGCTCTACCCTCACAGGTATAGATATCCGATTTCTAGCATTGTAAGTCTGCAAATATTACAGATATCAACCCTAGTCATTATCAAAATGAAAACGCTTGAGGTTATATAGTCAAGTGTTAGTGGTGTATTCCAAATGGTCAAGTTTGAATCCCGTGATTTCAAAATTGTATTTAACTTTGTAAGGTAGTAACATTCTTATTCCAAGTAGTTTGGTTTTAAAATTAAAATTTCAAAGACAATACATGACGTTACTGATGAATTACAGTATTTCGTAGTTTTTCAAGTTTTACCAAAATGTGGTGTTCTCTAAAACATCATTTATATAAAATTCATTGTGGCCTGTTTCTTAAAATCATCAGTACATGAGCATAAAAACATTACAACTAAATAAACAGTTTTATAAGTTTCATATTGTAATAACTTACGAGCGCAACCAAGGATGAATATTTCACACTACATCTGCTGAAGAGTTCTTTCACACAATACCAGGATTCATAAGACCAGGTGTACCTCTGTTGGTCAACTGTAAGCTTAGGGGCTCACAACGCAAATATCCATGGTTCGATATTTCATAGTGGACTGACGAGAGATAGAGAGTTGTGTAACTCTACACTCAAAAACAAAAGAAAAAACAAAAGGCCGGTTGGGATGCAACAGACATATAAGTGATCTAGGCTCTATTTATATCGTCAATTTTCATGAACAACGAATGTTATGGTAAGAAGTAGATAAAGTAATGAACTGTATTTATTATCAATAGTATTTAAGTCAGTTACAAACTGACATCTTACAGTCAGGAATATAACAAAATATTATTTATTTATTTTCATTTTTTTAAATCTGATTACTTAAATTAAGATTACTAATCTTATCTTCAAATTAACTTTCGTATTTTAACCTGCACGACACTTGATGTGACACATGGTTAAATGATCAAGTTGTGAACTCAAAGGTTCAAGCAATAGCTAACCCTGATTTAGAACTTCTGGCCAGATGGACAACACTCAGTTATAAGCACATATAGCCTATTATTTGGTTATCCTTAACCGATAACGATATTAATTGTGAAAACTACAATGCTCGAACAGTTTCGAGAAGAAGAAAACAAATCTACGGATTGTGCATGAACCTCCATACCACATTTGATGAATATCTATATACATCCTGCGAAGTAGTTACCTGGACAGACAATACTGTTATATTTAAAAAGATACGTCTAAATATTCTGAATAGTTTAAGTTATAATAAACCAGTACTTTTTCCTATTAAATGCTAAAAAGTTTTTTTTTTTTTTTTTTTCCTTTTCTTCTTTCGAAGCTCTACTCAAATAAATGGTTGAGTCTAAGAAGGCAAAATGCATATTTTTTCTGTATGTTCATTGGCCTTAAGATTTTGGCCAGCAGTGTATGTTCTTCAATAATCTGCTATGCACAAGTGTATGCTAGAATAAAGCAACACAAATAATGTATGCAAAATAGACAACAGCAAAACGTACCCTTAGCATAAGTCATCTATTATCTACAACATTTACAACCGCTACCTTAACATCAAATATTTAAAAACAGCAACAGTTATATGAAATACTGTTATATATAGTGGTAACAAATACTGAATACACATACGCGATTTCAGCTAAATATAAGAAACAGTAGAATGAACCATCACCGTCTTCTGAGTAGGCAAATCTTCTATGGTAATCGTTCACTGCTAAAGCTTGTTGAAATATAATCGGGAAATGCACACAGAGACAGTAAGCTCAAGTAACGATGAACATCAATGACTCTAGCAACGATATGTAACATGGAAATCTTCAACATAACAGTTTCCAATATATGCGATAGGAAATGCACAAGTTTCAGTTTCCAACTGAGGTACACGTTAATAAAACACTGAATTTTTAATGATAGAAATTCAAGGACATAGAAAATTTCACAACACAACAAAATTAAAAGGAGTGATTTAAGTTTTGTGAAATATCAATGTCTGAGTGGACTTAACTATTGAAAATGAAGGTTATGAATGTGTTTTCAAGAATAAGCCTGCTTCTTAATGTGATTTTTATCTAAATGTTCTATTAAGATTTTAAGAAAATTCCTGTGCGATCCCTGTTACAAACCATTATCGAAGTTCACGTTGATCTGATGAGTAAACACATTATTTACCTTAAGACTAATGACATCATCGAACACTTAAAAACACGAATTTGTTTTTCTTTAACAAGTTAATATATTATTGGCCAGTGATTTTCTCCATTATGATATTTTATCCTAACATTAAGAAGAACTGTATATTTATGTTAAACTTATTCTATCACTTATAGGACAAAAGTGTGTTTTGAATTTTTTAATCAACCACTTTTAAATACTTTTCCAAAGGCATCTTTTTTCTTTGAGGCCCGGCATGGCCAGGTGGGTTAAGGCGTTCGACTCGTAATCTGAATGTCGCGGGTTCGATTCCCCATCGCACCAAACATGCTCGCCCTCCCAGCCGTGGGGGCGTTATATTGTGATGATCAATCCCATTATTCGTTGGTAAAAACAGTAGCCCAAGAGTTGGCAGTGGGTGGTGATGACCAGTTACCTTCCCTCTAGTCTTACACTGATAAATTAGAGACGACTAGCGTAGACAGCCTTCGAGTAGCTTTGCGCGAAATTCTAAACAAACCAATCATTTTTTTGTAACACTTTAATTTATCCATACTTATGGTCTGTTGTTTCATTGTTTCTAAGATACATAGAAGTCGACTCTGGACTATCTGAATACACGTTTTTCATTCCCAAGGAAGACTGTGGGACAGTGACATTCCCAGACCCTAATGATCCAAGAGGTGTTCTTAATTTTGAGAATATTATAATTTTTCAAATGGATCCAATCTTCCAGGAAGCCTGGGACTTAGCAAGAAAACTTTCTTGTCAGTGGGTTGATATATTCAGGAAGCATATTGAGTTTCAGCCCTTTGTTGTGGATATGTTGAACATTGTAACGGTAATTTATCAGCAATTTCTAATCAACCATGTGAACTGCTAAGATATTAGATTTATAAGAACGAAAAAATATATAATAGTGGAATTAATTTACAAAGAATTTACTGATTTCAGACTCATTTTACTTGTAATAGTGTAATCCACACAATGATTTTATTATATTAAAATTAACATCCATTGAACCAAGATAATCTTGATAAAATAACTCAAAGATAAGTTATAAAATATGACTGATGAATTTTTGAATATTAAAAAGTTTTATTGTAAAAATTTATCGTGAAAAATATTCAAACTTTTTTAAAAATAAGTGGTTTATACGACCTGCTATTGTGAGCAGTCGAATGATAATTTGCGAATATCATAACTTTTATATGAGTTGTTAAATTTTTCGTAAACGATTACGTTTATTTACTTGAACTAGTATATCTCTTTTTTTTTCCCAAGGTTCCCTTTCAAGGTGACAAAATTGAGTGTTGGATGGAACTACAAATAGGCACTTTTCCGGAAACGCAACCAATAGATGGAATCGTAAAAATTGGTCAACGAATGTCTATTATAATTTATATAGGAAGTAGCACTGATGATGTTGACGTCCGTGTAAGAGACTGTTATGCATTTGACAGACAAAACTACAATAGTAGTGATACTCAAAATATTCAACTCACAGATCTAGAAGGTTGTCCTGCTCAACCAAAATTAATTAATTACTGGAAACGTACACTCCAAACTGGGGATACTGGAGCAAGCATTATAGCTTTCACGTCTTTAAATGCTTTCAAATTCCCTGAAGGTATGAACGTTTACATAACTTGTAATATTGATGTTTGTAAGCAACACTGTGAAGACCGTTGTCCTGGAGAACCAACAAATCCTGTACCCATCATCGTAACCCCACCAACTTCACCTACAACAAGACCGCCAATTACAACACCACCAATAACCCATCCCCCAATCACCAGGCCACCAATAATTCATCCTCCAATTACAACACCACCAATTACCCGCCCCCCAATCACCAGACCACCAATAACTTATCCTTCAATTACAAAACCATCAGTTACTCGTCCTCCCATTACCAGACCACCAATAACCCATCCCCCAATCACCAGGCCACCAATAACTCGCCCTCCAATCACCCGTCCCCCAATCACTAGGCCACCAATAACTCGCCCTCCAATCACCCGTCCCCCAATAACTCGCCCTCCAATCACCAGACCACCAATTACCCGTCCCCCAATCACTGGGCCACCAATAATTCATCCTCCAATCACAAAACCACCAACCCAAATGAGCTGGAAAGGTAATGCTCCTCCTGATCACCCATTTCACGATTTCCACTACCAGCCAATACTACCAAGACGATTTCCTAGACATGTTAATAGCACTGTGAACATACTTCGCCAGAAGACATTAAATATCCAGAAAATGTATTCAATTTCTCTTAGGACAAAAAGTTATCGCTTGGTGAAAGAAAATTTTTTGGATTCGAGTGTGGAAAAACAACAGCATCCTAAATAAAGAGGTAAGATAAATGAAAAGACCATTATAATGGATAATTAGTTGGTGACAATGAATGCATTATAAGTACTATTAACATCAGTTATGCCAGTATTTAGTTGCCAATGTATCGTTCTATATTTGTTCATAAAGTGATATTCTAGCCCCTCAAAAAAGTTTGTATTATTCTTTCTAAAATTATTATATATTACTCTGTGTTTATACATATACAGTGTAAGTTGAAAAATATTTTACTATTACATTGTAAGTCATCAAAACTCGATTTTTAGTGCTATAAGCACGCAGTCCGTAGTCTTACCGCTGAATTACTGGGTTTTGAATTTCGCACAAAACTACAAGAAGGCTGTGTGTGCTAGCCGTCCCTAATTTTGCAGGGTAAGACTAGAGGGAATGCAGTTAGTCATCACCACCCACCGTCAACTCTTAGGCTACTCTTTTACCAACGAATGCTGTGTTTGACCATCACATTATAACGCCCCCACGGCTAAAAGGTCGAGCATGTTTGGTGTGACGGGGATTCGAACCCGTGACCCTCGAGTACCTTAACTACCTACCCATGGCGGGCCATTAGGAGCAAATCAAAATGATTCATGACAACTATATATATTTCACATATAAACAACTTTAGCCTTTCCCAGGTTTTCAAGATAACATTAATATTACAAAAAAATATACTCTTCAAAAAAAAAACGCAAAAGGGATATTTTTGTTATTTTAAAGAGAAATATATGTAATAACGTTACAAGCTCAGAGTATGTGATGTTACACGTGTTAAGGCACTGATTGTCAGACCAAAATGACAATAAAAGTTATGCACTTTGAAAACGGAGGAAAACATCGGATTTTTCGCCAAAACGCATTCGTGTCCAATAAATTTGTTTGAGAGATCTGCATGTTCTGCAAGTGCAACATGTGTAAAATCCCTATAAATGTGACGGGTTCTCGGTTTCCATAGCTCAGTGTTAAGCCACCGACACGCAATACAGTTACGCCAAGACTGGCTAAAGCACAACGCAACAACGCCATTGGTCGCTTGGAAGCAGGTGAATCTCGATCAGATGTTGCCAGATCTGTGAATGTCCACCCAAGCACCATCACAAGGCTATGAAATCGTCACCAACAACATGGATCAACTTGTTACCGTCCACGATCTGGCAGACCTCTTGTGGCCACGCCCGCACAAGATCACTACATCCGGTTACGTCACCTTCGGAATAGGACCACCACTGCCTCAATCATACCAGGGCTGCGTAGGATTTCCGATCAGACCGTACGCAACCGTCGACGAGATTCTTAGGCCCCATGTGCAACCCATCATCGTCAACGACGTTTTTCAACATGACAACGTCCGTCCTCACACAGCCCGACTCACCACTGTCTTCTTGAGACACCACAACATCAACGTTCTTCCCTGGCCCTCCAGATCACCAGATTTAAACCCCATCGAACATCTTTGGGACGAGTTGGACCGACGTCTGCGACGGCGACAACCTCAACCGCAGACTCTACCTCATCTTGCAGCAGCTTTGCAGGCTGAGTGGCCAGCCATTCCACAGAATGTGATTCGTCATCTCATCGCTTCCATGGGCAGGAGATGCCAAGCAGTTATTGATGCTCACGGGGTCATACTCGTTATTGACGTTGAGTGACGTTAAACGTCAACTAGTGAGCGTGGTCTTCGCCTTTGCAGACTTTGGATGTTCAGCAGTGAATGTGCAAAGTTTCACACATGTCATACAGAACTACCCTGAATAAACTTGTAAACAATGTCTCAAATTTTGCTTTTTGCGTTTCTTTTTTTGAAGAGTATATATAAATCGACCAGTAAATCCTGAGAATTCCTTCTTTTCTACAGAAGCACGGATTCACTTACAAACACATGAAAAGAGTACCTTAAAACTATATTGGGTGTATGATCGTATGACTTGTAGCAATGATTTCCATACTCTTAGCAATCACTGACTGGTAAAATTCCAAAATAAAAAAATTCGGAGACCATTATTCCAAGTAAAATGTCTGGTATTGACACAAGTAAAACAATACAATATTTACACAGGAAAAATCGAAAAACAAGAACACAAAATAAGCCTTTTACTTTACGTAGTCCCCCAGCGACATGTCTACGAACTTAAACGCTTTTGTATAGTTTTATGTTTAATTTACCTACGAACAAACAAATAATGCTTATTGTAATGTTTATTACATCGTGTGTAAGAAGACGGAAATTTCCGCCATTTCTTTAAAATGAACAATATAAATTAATCGCTATGGGACTTTTAGTTATGAAATATACATAGAAAAAACAACAACAAACGTAAATAGGTGTGACTACCTTCTACAACCAACACAAACTGCATATCGGCAGAAATTGATTCAAGGATCTGTACTGGTCGGTCGACCGTCATCAGAGAAACACCGAGTAATAGAACATTAAGCTTTATAAAACTCATAGTTTTGTGTTTGAATGTTGAATCAATCGAACAAGCTGGTAATAAAAATCTAAGATTGTTCTTATGTTTCGAAACACTAACATAGTAAATATTAAAAGCAGCGTCATCATCTTCCGATTGTCTAAATTAAACAGGGGAGAACCTTTCCAGTGGTGTTAATATACGACGCGGCTTTGGTATACTACGATTATAGTTGTAAACCAACTTATGAATTTTCATTTAACTCTGAACTCATCTCAAGAAATACAAAGATTTCCAATATATTTATTGTATTAGCCCTGTACAAATTAAGACGAGTTCCAGGTCGTTCTTTAACAAACAACATTCCAACCACATAAGTAGCACCAAAGGATGACATGACTTTTCCAACGGCCGTCTTTTATTTGTTGATTGTAAATCTCAAAGCTACGCCACACTCTGTGAGTATCACAGTCTGGATGTTATACGTCACGTATCTACTGCTGAGCCCATTCGTTCGTTCCAATATTTCACCCATCACGGTTTAATTCCCTGTATTATGTATGTAAACGTGGCTCCCATTAATTCGTAGATTTATGCAATACAATCTCTAACTGTTAAGTTTCAGTATATACATTATATCATCAAAGTACTTGTTCTAAATTGGGTTGTTTCCTAGCACAGATAATATACACTGAGCCTAACTATATTAAGAATGTATGTGCGACTTGTGTTTTATTTCGAGAAAAATCCTGTTTTTCAGATGTCCATGGACGATATAAGTGGAAAAGAAAACTAATCCATGCCAAGACAACAATGATTTAAAGTCCAAAAGCTCAAATATTGTCATCATCTTCCAGTTGGTAAAAAAAGAAAATGTTTTTGAAACTTTATTAATAAAATAATATAAAAAGTTCACTTGGCATAACGTAATAAATCAAACCCACGGCATTACTTTCAAAAACGTTCTAATTAGATATAAATGTTGTTTTTAAATAGAGTGGCTATATTAAGTACCTATATTAAGTACCCATAGTTAAAATTAAAAACGTTAACATTCTTCCCAAGTTTTTTCTATGCGTTATCAATTAATACGTTTTTGTTAATTTGTATCTTATTCGAGTATATCAATTGACATTTGAAAGACTAAATCTCAAAGCACATTATACATACCTGCAAAATTCGTAATACATTGAAATAAAAAATTGATGACTGTAAAATAAGATTAATAATTTTAGTCAAAGCTAAAAGCCACAGTAAAGAATTCATGCATATGTTTTATAGAGTGAATCTGGCTTAACGACATCTTGGTCTCACCATATAAGCACACAGAATATATTATTTACACACATTTAGTCCACAAAACTTTCAAATCCAATCCAACTTACTCTGTCTATACCTCTCTTAAAAATAATGAGGACACAGCTTGATGGCTTTTACCAATATTACAGTATATAGTAACACCAATAAATGCTTTACTACACCACAATTTCATTAAGTTTGCAGGCACTTTTCCAGTCATCACAAAACATGTGAAAAGTGACCACAGTTAGTGTCAATGTCAATGACTAAATTATAAACTTTGTAGGTGGTAAGCCTGTGATTCATGTTTGAACTGTATATGATCACCAAGAATGACACTGATGATGACAACACTGAAGCAGGTTTTTAACCATACGTAAGTGAACTTATTCATCTTACATTTTAACATAGCATGAATTATTTCAATCTCATCACTAATTAATAATTATGTAAATTTAACAGTAGAATATGAGACTATCCAATGACTTGTATATTTTCAGATGATTCTGGAGTTACTGCTTTTATTTCATACTCTGATGACATTAAGTGTTTTGACAAACATTATTGATAAACTAGTGTTTCAATTTTAAGGCTTAATGGAATGTGTTTTATTAACGTCTTTTGCTTAAGCTGACAGGTGAAAGTATTTCAAATGGGTTTCTATTTACTTTCAGATGTACAGAATTCTACAGTGTGTCTGAGAAGTCTGGACCCATAGGGAAAAAAACTAACAAACATTTCTAATTTCAACTTTAGGAATGAAATTATGCTGATGCTACAGTATACCAAGAATTGATAATGTGTATGGCTGTTAATGACACACAATTTAAATCATAAATAAACTATGAATAAACTGTATTTTTCATATGGTGCCAGACTTCAAGGACACCCTGTTTCTGTACATCTAAGGCAATACAAATATATTTCAAAATGTGTAATTGTTTGTGGCTTCAATTAGTAATGTTTCTTGGTGTTGCTTCTTGTCTGATATAAACAAAATTTCTGTATATTATGTCCACTTGTCTTTTTTTTTTTTAATTCTTAAGGTATCCAATCCTCTACACTTTTAGAAATTATCAAAAAACATCAGAAGTGAAATAAAATTATAAAACACCAAAAGTTCCACAAATGTTTACTTCTAAAGAAATTTTAAATTGACAACTAGTTGGACAATGAAGCAAACTTTGTATTACTGTCTTGAAACCTGTTTTACACCATAAAAACATACTTCTTGCACAAGAAATATTTATATAAACATGTAAATTTTTCATTTAAAAATTAATATATTTTCCTATGACAACTGTACTATGTATGGTAGCTTACATAATTAATAATGCAACATTTATTGCTAAATAGACAACAAAATTTCTTTTGCACTTTCTTGTATCTTTGGTCACTAACACATTACAAAATAAAAAGGTGAATGCATTAATGTATTACTTATTCCCAAAAATGTTGGTTCACTAAGATAACATATATAAATAAATAAAAGTGGAAGAAAATTATTTTAATACATGAAAAATGTACAAGTTAAATGTACATACTATACATCATCCATCTTTTCTACCATCAATACAAAATATTTTTGAGTTTGGAGAACTTTAGATATCCATATAGAGAAGGTCATACTTTGGCACCCGTGAAGGATCAATTGGAGATCTAACCATGAGTTTTCCACGCATTGCCCCACGATAGATAACCTCGACTAAATCAATGAAGTCTTGCTTGTCTTTAAAAGCTCCAATAAACTTTGTGTGGTCTTGTGTTCTGAAAAACATTAATACAAATTTTAAAAATTTCATAAGTTTTACTATTTTACAAATGTTGTGGTTTCTTCTTCATTGTGACTTCCTAAATCATAGTTTTATGTGGCCCCAAATTATAAATGGAGAAATATTGGATATCATAAACCATGTAAATTGAGATTCACATCCACACTTTGAAACTTATGAAGTGGTAATGACTTCTACTTTACTGCATCATAAAATGAATGTTGCCAAACAAAACAATCAAAATTTGATCAATCTATTTCAACATAACTGTTGATGTGGATGAACATGTGGAAACAGATTCTATTGAGGTGTGATCAGTACAGCAATATATTGTTACTACAAGTATGATACACAAAATTCAGACATTTTCAGAATGTGTAGATAGTTCTGAAGAAATGGAATGCAATTTCATGAAAGAAATCCACACTTAGTTACCTAGGAATAAATTAACAAATTATAAGAATTCGTTGGGAAAAAAGATTGGTTTCTTTTCTCACAAGTATAATGACATTAAGAATCAGCTAGGCACAGAGCAGATTGATGTAATGAATCTTATGTTTGATGAGGGGAGGGGGGTACATTTCTTCCTCATCGTAGTACTATAAGAATAAACAATCAATCTACAAAGCTGAAAACAATATTTATGAGGTTTACCAGACACTATTATTACAAATAGTGGGCCTACACTAAATCAGATAATCACGAATATTTTGACATTTTAAAGTTATAAGATAACACAGGAAATCATTGAAAAATCTGGTAGCTGTTGAAAGAAGTGATAGTATTGCATTTTATATACATTGCATTCTGTATACATTTGTATATGAAGAAAGGTGATTTTTAAGATTTATCAAAGCAGTTTTTGAGGTTCACTTTTCTGACTTTCTATCAAGCAGGACAATTGAACATTATACTCATCAGTATTAAGTGGATAATCCTAAAATTGTCATACTGTACATCCAAACACATTGAGGCAAAAAATCTGAACAGCAATTTTGAATCGGATGTCAACAAATAGCTGAAAGACATTTAGAAGATTTATCTTCAATTAAAATTATAATTTTATTATTTAGTGAGTGTAAACAATTATAACTCTAAAATACAGTCTGAGAAAAGGTTCTTCAAATAAGAACAATATGATACTATGCACTCTAAATTACATTGTCAGATCTACAAAAGTATAGTAAGGTATTGGATTTTTAAGTGCAATATTATTCTTTTAACTTGTACAATCTTTCTTCAAGCTACTTTATGTACAGACCTTTAAGTTAAAAAACAAAGTACATCTATATAAATATTCTCCTTTGAATTTCATTAATTAAGTGTTAAGTAAGTTACAAGTAACTAACATATAACTGCTCAGAACATATATTTATCTCTTACCCATAATCCACTTTTATGTGCTGACCATTAAAAAAGAACACTGTTGCAGGGACAATGGTAATATCAAAGTATTGCGTGTACACAGGCACTTTGTCTACGTCCACTAAATAGATATCTGCCATTTTAGACAACAAGACGGCAGTTTTACTGAGCTGTCAAAATTTAAGATTATGATATTAGCAACAATAAATATTTTATTAATAACAATGAATACATACAAAGTTTTTCCTTTGATATTAAGATTATGATAATCCTCACAAACAAAAAGTTAAACAGTTTGCTTATTGTAAATGCATTTCTTTTTGAGTTTTGTGCAAGACTACATGAAAACTATCTGCACTAGCCATTCCAATTTAATTTAGCAGTGAAAGGCTAGAGGGAAGGTAGTTAGTCATCACCACCTACTTCCACCTCTTGGGCTAATTTTTTATCAAAAAATAGTGGGATCAGTCATCACTTTATAAAGCTCCCACAGATGAAAGGGCAGACTTCTCTGGTGGGATGGAGATCCAAACCAGCAACCATCAGATTGCAAGTCAAGCTCCCTAATCACCTGGCCATACCAGACCCTTACTATAAATGTCCACATATTTAGAAATTTAGTTTATACAGTTATGTCTTAATTACTCAGAGTACAAGTAGATATGGTTAAAGTTAGGAGGTCTTAAACACACTTTTTCCAGCAACCTTTTCTTGTGGAAGGTCACCAACCTTATTATTTATCAATAATTTCTAAACTCCATCTGGATGTTTGAAGAAACTTTTTATCTTCATTCATGTACAAGCTCATGAGGAATGAAACCTTCTCTAGCTGTACCAATATATTTGGAAATTTAATGTAGTTTCTTATAAATAAATTTAAACATTTTTAAGTAAACAACAAAGCTGTTTAATTTGTTTCACTTCTTAAACATTTTACAATTCTCTTTGTGCCAATTTCAAACCTTGATTTAGATTATTATTATGGATCAATTTGAACAATACATACATATGAATAAATTATAATAATATTGTTTTATAGTTCAAAAAATTACATGTATATAACTTGCAAATAAACAAAACTAAATACAAAAACAAATAACTTCCAACTAACTGACCAGTTTATACACATACAGTTTCACAGAGTACTTGTATATATGGACAATCCTGAAACATTTGCATGTGGTAAAAGTTCCAAGTTTACAACTGTGTGCACATTAATTGTTACATGCTTTAATAATTAAATACAAAGCTGTTTAAAGAAAGAAATTTGCATGTCATTGTACATAAATGTGTAATTGAACTTACAATGTGATCCAGAGCTAAACATGACCTATCATTTTCTTTACCAAACCGGAGGACTAGAACTTTGTCTTCAGTTTGTTTGATTACATTATCAACTTCTTTCTTTGTCTGTAAATTTTCTAATCCCAAAACATTGGATGTCATGCTTTTTAGAGAAAACCTGTAATACTTGCTTCCAATATGCTAATCTGAAATATATAAAATTATTTATTTCAAAATATTATATAATCAGGAAAAAACATTCAAATACTATTTTATTGGTACCCCTGATACAATTACTGTGTGAGGGGTATAAAAATGTCATTTAATTTCATCTACTCCCCAGAGGTTGTGCCATTAACATATATGTGGAATTCAATATTATGAGAGTTGTCACTAATCACTGAAATGAACATAAGTTAATACTGATTTAAGCTTTAAATAAACATTAAGATTTGGTTGTCATTTCAGTACAAAATCATTTTACATTATTCTTAGTTTTCAAAACTAGCTTTTCTTCTCTAAAGAACAAAGCAAGTTTCAGATGGATACAGTTAGTTAAAAGAATTGTAACTTTGTGAAAACTAAAATTTTGTGTGCTTTCTCCAAGTTTTCAAGTGAAGTATTTAATAATATTGAATAATATTTCTACTTTTTAACTTTCAAAATGCAATTCCACTGTAACCTAAATAATAATTTTACAACATATGCTGTAAATTAGACTAATTCATAAATCCAACCCTAATATAAGTTAAAAATTATTTATTTGCTATGCCTACTTCACTATGAACATAGAACACAAAAAACTGCTATAAAAAAGTAAAAAAGTTGTATTTAAATAAAAAAGATAATCAAAACTAAAAAAAATTAAATATCTTATAAAGTTTAAAGGTTTGAAAAAACAGATCAATGTTCTGCCAAAAATATATGTTCCCCCAAATATAAATCACTGTGCTTTTAAAATCACTGCTTGCCAACTTATTACATTACTTGTGACTAATTAAAAATATTTAGTTTACATTGCACTGAATAAGCAGCAAAACAGAACAAAATCAAGTATGATCAGAAAACAAATACAGATCTACAAGTATGACAAAACGTTCAATACCACACAATATACAATTCATATTGCGCTACACAAAACCCAAAGTAACAGCAAAAAGCAGTGTCTATGAAAAAGCATTGACTATGTAAAATAATTCTGTTTATAATATCAGAGCTCTGACATAATTCTCTGCTTCTATGCATTTGACAGCACCATAAATATTCAATAATATTTTAATATAACAATTGTTTTTAAAGTAACAGTAATTACACAAATCAAAAGACTGAACTGGATACCTTCAAAGAAAACTGAAACAGCTCCAAGTGCTGTGGATGAACCAGTTGAACTGATTAATAACTAGCAGCAGAAAATACTTGTGAAATGGTGAAGAAAAAAACAATTGTAATGTCTTCAGATGAAAGTTGTGCTAAACAAACTGATTAGAATCAAGTACAAAATGGACTGAAGAATTATTTTATTAGCATACAGTCCATTGCTGCAGTAGAAAGTCAATACACAACACTTTTCAAAGCTTAAAAAACTGGCAGACTTAACTGTATATTCCAGTATCTACTATGTCTGCAGAACTTGTTTTCCACTGCTAAACTTACAATAAGTTGATTACACACACAAAAATTACATCAGGTCATATCAACATGTTAACTTTTCTTAATAAAAGTTCATATATAAAGTTGTCACACAGTTTTTGTTGTTGTTGATGTTACTTAACCTTAACAAGGTTTTGAAATGACTTTGTTCCAATAGGATTTGTTTTTGTATTTTTGGAAAGATTTTCTAAAATATAGAAAATAAGGATCTTATGTAAAAAGTTGCTGTTGTCTCTTGTTCTGAGGACTTGGCAGTGAATTTTCACCTTTAGTAAGTAAAAGAATATAAAGTTTTTATAAAACTGAAAAGGAATGAATCAATATAGGGCCATTCCATGTCAAATCATCCAGGGGGCTGAAGGTGACCCCCTCAGAATGCTTAAAAAAATTCACATGCTCATCTACCCATGCAATGAAAAACTACCAAAGATTAGATCAATATCTCTAATAGTTTCTAATTTACAGCTATGTAAAATTTAGTTATTTTTTTTTATGTTTGGCAAATTCATTTTTGAGCAAATTTGACTGCTTAAAGCTGCAAGAGTAGTGGTGGTAGAAGGCTGAAATTTGCTACACTGACTGAATTAATCTCACAGAATTCAAAAATGGTTTCAAATGAAGTACATCCCTCTTAGGATTTTCATTGTGAGGCTGTAAAATCACCTGAAAACCCAAAATCATAACAAACAATGGTTTGTGTAATAAGCTATAGCTCTAAGACTTAATATGATACAAAGCTGAATTTTTTTTCTAACTTCCTGTAACATATCAGTTGATAAATCAGCAATTGTTGTTATTAAAAGTCTATTAGATCTCTATAAAAAAATGTAGCTGCATGCAACTTTTTATGATTTAGCTAAAAATAGCCCTACTTCAGGCCACAGTTTGACCATGTCACCAGTTATTCAGCTTTTTCAGATTTTTACCATAACTACATTTTTTTTACAGGAGATCTAATAGACATTTACTTACAATAATCACTGATTTATCAACTGATATGTTATTGGAAATTTGAAAACAAAATTCAGCTTTGTATCACATTAGGTCTTAGAGCTATGACTTATTAAATAAACCAATGTTTTTTACAATTTTGGGTTTTCAGGTGATTTTACAGCCTCACAATGAAAATCGTAAGAGAGATAAACTTGGTTTGAGACAATTTTTTAATTCTATGAGATTAATTTTAGTCAGTGTAGCAAAGTTGCATGAAAATTAATTTGCCAAAGATAGAAAAAAATTAACTAAATTTTACATGGTTGTAAATCAGAAACTATTAGAGATATTGATCTAATCTTTGGCAGTTTTTCATTATATGGGTAGATGAGCACATGTGAATTTTTTCAAGGTATTCTGAGGGGGTCACCCAGAATATTTTCCAAAATCTGGATGATTTGACATGGAATGACCCTATAACTTTTGGTGTGATAAAGTTATAATGTATTGAAAAGTGAGTTTGTATCAGGCCTGTCTGTTTTCATTCTTGGTAAAGACACCATAAAACACAATAAAAGTCATATAGAAGTGAAGTACATGTATAATCAGTGATGACAAGAAAACCCACTTGTAGAGAAACATATATGTAAAAACAGTTGGTTTGGGTTGAGAAAATTTTTATATAAAGGAATGAACAACGTTTTGACCTTCTTTGGTCATCGTCAGGTTCACATGTATATATGTTTAGCACCTATCATTAAAGACTGAATAACTAATCAGCATATTTGGAAAAAGTTAAACCAATACTTTTTTAAACAATAGTTACATCCCTACCAATTAGATACACACCCTTTGGCCTTTACTAAATGGTTTTGCTGCTAGCATTGTTAGAAACTCTGTTACAAAAAATAAATAGAAGTCCATACTTTTCTACTGGGGAAAAGAATAACTAACAATCGTTGGCTAGCATCATCTAAAGTTAAGGCCGAGCTTGCAGTTGGTGCTAAAGACGACGTCAGGCTTTGAAAAAATTAGTTTTGGTATGGAGAAGCATAAAGTGACATACTGAGAGTATAAAATATAAGAAATAATTACTTCACAGTAAGAAAGGATTATTGATAGTGAACATAAAGGTAAAAATAATAATTTGAATGTGACTGTTGACAACACCATGAAGTCCTCTTTTAACATATGGACAATAAGGAACAACTTGCCCATTCAAGACTGTCTCTTGAGAAAAAAAAATTAAAAACAGAAGCCAACCCTTCACTCTTTAGAAAATTACAGTTTCTCCTTTTATAACTCTGGTAAAGTCCCAACCTTTATTATAGTCAACAGCAACTCATCCACTGTTAGAAAAATAGAAACTGTTTCAGCTAGAGACAACCTGTCATTCCAAGTATTGAAACTTATGCCTTCTCATCCTATTGTCTTCAGAATATGGCATAAAGAATTCAAAGATATGTATTTTATCAATCTCTTGGACAATATTGTAAACTCCAATAATATCACCCCTTGCTCTTCTTTTCTCCAAAGAAAACCAGTTAAAATACCTTAACGTATTCCTTAAGATAACTCTTCAATCTCCTGATTATTCTGATGACTATTCTTAACCCTTTCCAATAAGTCAATGTACTTTCTTCGATGGAGAAAAAAAAAACTGTACACAGTCAATTCAGATGAGACCTAACTACTAATTAAAACAGAAACAATTGTGTTTCATTTATAATAAAGTCTATAAATAACACCCTAAAATTATAATATCTTTACTACTAACAATAGATCAAGAAATCTCTCTCTCTTACTAGTTACTTTACTAAAAATTCAAAATCCTCTTAAGTCAACAATGGATTTGTACAGATTTTAAGAATTACATTTCATATTATCCCACATAAAACAAGGACAATTATCTAGATCCAGTTAAGCTTAAACAACACCTAGCAGGGCATATAATTTTCCTTTAATATCTAGCTTTTATAATACATGATAAATAATTTTCCATTTATAAAAATTTCAGCAATACAGGAATTGCCATATTTGTTATTCATATCTGGAAATTGTAGCAACGTGTTAGGAATTTGAAACTTGGCATTCCCAAAATTTGTGCTTATACTTTCAAGAAAATTAGAATGTACAATTCTTTTATCACTATTTGAAAGTAAAAAATATATTTGGGTGAATAATGTTTAAACAGTTTTTAGCTTTGCTTTAAGTAGGTAGCTTGCTGTGATTGGAAGGTAACATTAATTACATGCAAGTAAGTCCAGCACATTCTCCTAATTAACATGTAGTAGTTAAGAAATGAAAACAATGTAATTAAATAGCATAAAAAAGTGGTTAATAATTGTAACCAGCTCAAGAACTATTCATATGAGTGGTCACATCATGGTTTATAGAAAACATGAGAATACCATTCTCACACTCCCAGTGGAGTTTATTAACCCTACCCTTACTAAAAACATTCTATACAATCCCAGTCAATGTCCAAAATTAAAGTCTCTCATAATTATTTCATCACTACTTTTGTAACAATTCAGATCTCATCACACAATTTCTTATTCACTTCTTCTGCCTGTTTTTGTTGTCAATATCAATGCCAGTGAAAAACTTTTGATGTTAGAAACATGTAATTGTAACCAACATAAATCCAACCTATTGACTGTCATTATTATACCTTTTGTCTCAACAGACTGCTGTTCATCCTTTATATAAAGTGATCAGGCACTGTTGTTCACACCTTCCTCCCGAGCAACCTTTATCCTAACTCTGTCCATTTCCTGTCTTGTCCTTAATTTTGGCTGCTGTTTTTGTCATAGCTGAAGCTCAATTAAGCAAGCTTTTACATGTAGTGTACTGTATCTTTCAGAGCCTCTTGAAAGTTGTGACCAAGTCTACAATTTCAAACGTAACCCATTCCTGAAACTTAAAACACCATATAAATTCCACTCCTTTAAAAAAAAAATCAAGCAATAATACCTTTATATATATAAGTATTAATATAACAACAGTTATGTAAAATGATTTTCAGATATCAAATTACAACCATACATTATACTGGAAATTACTACTCAACATAACTTATTTCCAATGCTGTAGATTGTCTACTCCAGAAACACTGTGAAAAAAGCCTTTCAGCTATTCACAACTTTCCTGAGATGTAGATAGAAATATAATCTTGTTATTCATAAAAAAATGCATTCATATCTCCTCTTCATAAAAATCTTGTTATAGACCTAGACTCTTTGAACAAAATCTACAAGTCAAAAAACAAAATACTCTTCTTAATTTTTTTATTAGAGTTAGGAATTTGTTTTTCACATTTAACAAAACATTCTAATTTACAATATGTAAAAGTGGTAACTACTGCATGACTTCAGCAAGTTACTGCCTCTGTAAAATATACTTCATTGACATCTCTTAATACAATGTTTCATTCCTTTTATTACAGTGGTACTGACTTTAGTTGTATGCTCATAAAGCAATTTGCCCACATAACAAGGCACTGAAAAATAATTTGATGGGGCAAATAGATCATTGCAGTTTTGATTGAAACTAAAACTACTATGAAAGCTTTTTTTTATCAAAGGCCAATCAAATAACATCACAAACATCAACATTAACTACTTATATCATAAACACTCTGATATTTTATAACCACATATTCTTATTTCCTTCCTAATGTTTACCCCTATTTAAACACTTAGGATGTTTTGAATTTTAAACAAAGCTAAACAAACTGTTCTCACAAAGATAAATACAAGCATTAATTGAAAAACATAAAATACCAAGTATCTAAACCAAAATTAAAATTCGCTATGATCTGAGTGCTTTCAAAATCTATACCTTTCTTCATCAGGGGCAAATTCTCCACCTCTAATCTTTGTTGTATAGGTTTGTTGCAACCTTTAAAAGTTTATTTTCTTCTTCTCTGTAACAAATGTTGATTTTTTCCTAATGAAAAAAAGGTGTAGCTTTAGCTTTCATCTTCAAAAACACTCAGATAAGATTTTTGTTTTTCAGCGATTCCTTTTTAAGCCTACATTTCCCCCTAACACACAACGTTTCAGACCAGCAAATTATTGATTATACAGAACATAATGATGCCGTTCACATTTTTACCTCAACACCAGAGGTTATGTTTTCACCCAGTGGTGTCGAGAAAACCCACTTGTAGAGAAATATATATGTAAAAACGGCTCGTTTGAGTTGAGAAAATATTTCACGCTCCTTTACGTAAAATATTTTCTCAACCCAAACGAGTCGTTTTCACCCCATACGTTTTGTTTGCCAGCAAGATTTCTCATAAACGACTGAACGAATTTGGACAAAATTTCATACAAATTTGGACTCTAGCCAAACATAAAAGTGATACGTTTTTCGATGGTTAAGGTCACAAGTTCAAGAAAATTAAAAAGAAATCCCTATCTGTTATAACTGAGACAAATTTACTATGCTGTTTTCGCTATATACCTTAGTCAAAAATTGTTGGATTATGATGAAACTTAGTGGACATGGAAAGAATATTATTCTTCACTGTCTTGCCAAAAAGGAGTCGTGTCCATCGTTATGTTCAATATCGTAATATGACCAGCGCCGTATGACTAGGATTTGCGCTCTACTCAGTGCTCATCTACTTGATGCTGCAATTTCCCCTCCTCAAAATGAAAAATCTCAAAAATAGACGCAAAACATAATACTAAAACATCACTATTAATATTGATGCAATAAAACACAAACCTCTCATTCAAGAATGAGAATAAAAGTAACACTATTGTCGTTTTAACAAATTATTATTAAGTGTATTTACACGGATATGAAATATGAGTGAAAAATACACTTATCAATACAAAATTATTGCTTACGTGTAGATCTGACCAAGGCTCTGCGAATGTAGGATTTCACGAGCTTAAGTTTGTTTGCAGTTGAACAAAAAGCGTTACAATTGACTATCTGTGCACAGCCCACCAGTGGTATTAAAACTTGATGTCTAGTGGTATAAGTCCACAGACATACTGCTGTGGCACTGCGATTGGAGTGAATACAGTTTCCTACCATAGCCAGGTAGTCAAGGCGCTCAACTCGTAATGTAAAGTTGCTTCTCTTGTATGTAATTGTCTCGGCATGGCCTAACGCGTAAGACTCGTAATCCGAGGGTCGCGGGTTCGCGCCCCCGTCGCGCTAAACATGCTCGCCCTCCCAGCCGTGGGGGTGTATAATGTGACTGTCAATCCCACTATTCGTTGGTAAAAGAGTAGCCCAAAAGTTGGCGGTGGGTGGTGATGACTAGCTGCCTTCCTTCTAATCTTACACTGCTAAATTAGGGACGGCTAGCACGGATAGCCCTCGAGTAGCTTTGTGCGAAATTCCCAAACAAACAAACAAAAACTTGTATGTAATTGTAAAGGAAAACAAACAAAAAACACTCATAAAAACTGCAAAACACAAAATGTGAAATCACAAGTTTCCATGTATCCTCGAATTGGCCCAACAAACCTTCGTGCTAAATCTAGTGAAGATCCATCAACAGGGCACGGGTAGTGAAAAAACCGCAAAATTCAAAATTGGAAAATTGTACCCACTCGTGCATACCCACCACTCGAACTAGATGGAAAAACTGCGTACACTAATATAGAAAAAGCTGAGATATTTAAAAAACACCGAGAAAACACATTCAAAACACATCATGAACCAGACATGAACAGATACTTCTATAATAAAGTCATTAACTTTATTGATCACAACAAAAGCGTATACACACCAATATTACCAGTAAACACATTAATAAAACCAGAAAAAACAATAGACTGGAGCACTCATCAACTAATAAAAGATATAACAGTAATGGAAGTAGAAACAGCTATCAAAAACACACAAAACCAAGCTCCTGGAGAAGATGGCATCCAAGCTATCCTCCGAAAACATGGCACTCAGAGATTATATGAGCACCTAACAGCTTTATTTAATGTATCAGTATCAGCTGGATATATCCCTGTTTTTTTGGAAGAAGCAGTAATATTAATGTTCCAGAAAGAAGGAAAGCCAGCGAATAAACCAAACAACTACCGCCCAATTAGCCTAACCAGTTGTATCGGCAAAATTTTAGAAAGAATAATTAGTAATTGACTATCTATATACTTAGAAGTAAATTCAAAATTACCTGAAATTCAAAACGATTTTAGAAAATACAGACAAACTACAGACCACCTAATTAGACTAACAGAATCAATTACAGACAGCTTCAACAAAAACGAATGCACTGTAGCTTGTTTTCTCGACATTGAAAAAGCATTTGACACAGTGTGACATAACGGATTATGTCATCGGTTAACGAAAATTGCTTTACCCCAGGGAGTTATTCGCTGACTATCCAACTTCTTGGAAAACAGAACGTGTAAAGTAGATGTGAATGGGGCCCACTCAGGGTCCTTTTCACTTGAAGCAGGAGTCCCACAGGGAAGGGTAGTTAGCCCTATATTATTTATCATGTATGTGAGTAATATGCCACTGTCGGACCTAAATTTAGGTTTTGCATCACGATTTACTGACGATGTAGCAGTCTGGAAAAGTGCACCCACTCCTTCAATTGCAGCAACCAATCTCCAACCAGTCCTAAATAATATAGAATAATACTGCCAGAGATATAGAATAAAAATTAATATTCCGAAAACCCAAGTAATATTATTCAGCAGATTAAATAAACTAAAAAAATATCCACCCAAGTTATACATGAATGGATCATTTTTACTGACTGCTACTTCTGCAAAATTTCTAGGATTAACTTATGATACCAAATTAACGTGGATACAGCATACAAACAATATCCTGATAAGAATCTGGAAAAGAACAAATTATGCAAGAGTCTTTCAGGTAAAAATCAAGGAAGATCACCTGACAATATAATAAAAATCTACAAAACATACATCAGAACTATAATAGAATACATATCTCCTGCTTGGATAAACATACCACAAAAACAATTACAGAAACTACAAATAATTCAAAACTCAATTTTAACTTCAGCCTATAAAGTACCATGTAGCACTTCATCCACATTCATGCACAAGTATGCAAACATAGAAACAATATCCGAAAGACTCTTTCATAATGCACTAAACTATTTTAATAAGAATTGGCATAAAAATGACTTAATGTGTTATCTCGACAGTTACTATGTGCATGATGAACATGGTTCTAAATACCTCTCTCCTATAAATATATATTTAAGATATATAAAACAAGCTGGCCACCACGCACTAGACGCTTAAAACTAGTTTTATTTTACTGTACCTTACCTTATTTTTATTTATTTTATATTTTTGAATTATATGTGCTTTATTATTATTATTAGTAGTAGTAGTAGTATTTCATATATATGAAAAAAAAAAGATTATGAATATACAAGTGAAGAAAAAAGAAAGAAAGGAAGGAAAAGGGGGAAAAAAACTTCAAGACTACACATGGACATTGCCCTGAAACGGGCCTGAGTACGGTGTATTACTCTGGCCCAAAGTTCTAAACAATAACACACCCCAAAGAATAGACAACATCAAAGTTAGAGATGGAGGAAGAGGTCTTATGCACCTGATTCTCTTGGGTATTCAAACATTAACATACCCAAGTACCCACACAGAAAAAGAGAAGCGTGCATGTATCTAATGAGTCTCCATACCAACTTGGGTGAAAACCATCCACACACTGCCTATTAGTTACATAGACATACATCAGACAGTACTTTATATTCATATATATGCTGCTAATCAAATTTTTTGTTCAAACTCGTGTACAATACGATATAAAGTTATGGGAAATACATTTTCTTGTTTATTTTCAAAGATAAAGTATTTAATTATTTAACTTTACAGATAATTTTATACTTCTTAGTCATTGAATTATTACATCTAAAATTAAACAATATTTTATTCTGAAAAGAAATAAAATAAACAACTTTAATTAAAGTAGTTTATTGTTTATTTTGTCGTCGCCATCTATTATTAATTTTGAGCTTCTTTCGCGACCTTCGTAAACTGTGGTTAAGTGCTAAATGTAGTTTACCGGCTGTGAATGAATATATTATATTTAATTAGAATATTTCAGTCGAAAAACTTAAACTTTTAAGAGAAAAGGAAAATGGATAGTGTGGAGAAACTGTATAGAAATTATGAAGTATTGGACGATGCCAAAGAAAAAATTCTAGATGTAAGAATTAATTGTATATTTATTTTATGTAATGGTGTGGAGTCTAGCTCGTGTTGTTTTGTTTTCAGTGGCATTAGACGTAATCGTAACTCTGTGGCTTCAATTTATAAATATTAAATCAGAGTCCAGACTTTTCAAAAGGAAAGTTTAATATCTGTCTGTGGCAGTTATTAAAATACAAAATATGTGTATTACTGTTTATAAAATGAATCTACTACTAAAATAGTTGTTTACAGCGCATTACAATATTTATAGATGGTTGTGACATTGCACGAAACACTTTTCATAATTTATTTGCATCTCTTATTATATAGTGTACCACTTTATTACTGTATTATCATTAACGTAATGTTGAATTTAAGTACAACGAGGGACCTGTTGGTTTATCTAGGTTGTCCGATCCACTAAACTAAAGCTTATTTAAAAAACAAAACAAACTTGTAACTAACTTTTGTCATTTAAATCTTATACCAAACCTTTCCTTGAACTCTTAGGACAACCCATTTGCAAAGCAGATCATTAAATAATCTAAATCCTTTTCACAGCATCCCCTTCACAGCCAGCAATACCCAAGACCAGCAGATATGTTTGATATAAATCAGTAAGAGCAAAGGACCTAACTAAATCCTGAGCTTTGAGGTTACCTATTTGTGATATTAATCCAAGTTGAATGAAATTAATTTATATGGGTTGCCAGTAGGTGTGGTAAATTTAAAAGGAAGCTTGATAAATATTAGAATGAAAAGAGCTGTTTTATTTTAAGATTTATTTTGGTGGATGGGACAGCCATGGTAGATTAACAGGTTTATTTTTAAATTATATTAACAACAGCCTATTACTTTCTTCCATCTAGCCATTTTTCTACCCACTAACCCCACTTGTCCCCCCCACACCTACAGAGAATTTGACAAGTAGTATATGTGGCAATGTGTAATATTCATTTTGAAAATCTAGATACATCAAATACACCCACTTATACTTATCTACTTCTACAGTAACCTCTTCAAAGAATGTCAAAAGATGAGTAAAGTGAAACCATATTGACTGTACAAAAAATATTAAACTTTGTTAAATTATTTTGTGAAGTATCTTTTATGAGATTTTCTAAATAATTTATGTCATTTGATAAAAGGCTAATATGGGAACGGAAAAAATCAAAACTGCTACTAGAACTTATTCTACCACTTTAATATGTGACTAAGACTTATAAGCATTTATGAGTTGTTGTTTTTTTGTACTTACTGTTACTTAGTTTTTATATTTATTTCAACCAAACAAACATATGTATAGGAAAGAATTATTTAATTGTAATTTACAAAATACATACTTTCTAAAAAACTGAATTTTTTATGGATATATTTATTTGGTTATAATAAAATGAAAAATTCATAATTTAAAATAGTTGGTTGGAAAGACACAAGTTTCTGGAGAAAATTCCCAAATTTTAATGACACACAGGCTATTTTAAACAAGAAACAATCATTTTATAAGTTCCTTGTCAAAACTAGCATGATTCAGTGTTTGATTTCTCATTAATTTGCAACATAATAGTCTTGCACATTTCAAACACATAACTAGTGTTATGTATTGTGATTTGAAATAGCCTGAAATAGAGTTACATTGTAATTTCAATTTAGAAGTTAATTAAATGTTGATATCTGTTAAATTTATATTTTCCAACAAGATTAATACACACAGTTTTCCATCTTAAAACAAATATTTTTAATATACAAACAATAATACAATATATAATAATGGTTATTACAAATAGTGACTTCTATGCAAAAATTTTACAAATTTATAAACAATATTGAGTCTTCTATCTGATCCAGAACTTCCTTGATATTTTACCAAGGGTTCACAATGAGTGAATTAATTGAAAGTTGATATAATTTACTTAACAGGGGCTAGCTAGCTAGATCTTCATTGATCACATGCAAGTTTTCACCACATAAGTTATATAACATCTTTGTAAAAATAGTAATGTCCAATGGTATTTCACTAAAGTTAAAACAGTTTGTAATGTACAAAATCTCTAAATATTTCTGGTCCAATAGCTGAAGTTTCCAACTAGCATGCATTAATAACAGTTATAGCTTTCTAGGTTTATAGTACATTAATTGTAGTAAACCAACATACTGTTTCTGCACATGTTGCATTGGTTACCTTTTATAAGCATTAGGCAAGATTCTAGAAATTGTAGTTAAGGCAACAGTACTGGCATTTACATACATATACCTATTGTAGATTCTTACAATAGAGATTTTTCTGCAACTTTAGTGAATAGGCAGGAATTTTGTGATACAGATTTAATAGTACAAGTTGTATGTACTTCAAAATATATATATTTAACTGAAACAGACATGATATTAAAATAAATGTATAATAGTAAATGACACTAGTACAATAATGAGGTAGATTAGCACAATGGATCACTACAAAGTGATTATGTAACTAATATTGAAAAGCTTGACTCTTTCCAACGGTAGTTATGTTCCTTTTATATTTATGAACAAATAGTGTCAAAAGTATTACTTTTTATGAAGAAACCTGCCTTTGAAAATATACAAGCTCTTGCATAATTTGTTTTTACTTTTATAACATGATAATAAATAGATTTATCAGGCACAATGCATACTTTAGATATTAACAATAAATCGTTTGTTCCAATATGTTACTTTTCTCCACTCACAAGATGAGTTACTAATGTTCATTGCTGTCCTCTATATGTGAATTTCATTTTTTACACATGCTACAAACCATCTGCTCATTTTCTGTTGGAATTAATTGAATAATGTACATGTCTGTCTGTCTGATCTCTGTTTCTAATATAAGAAATTATTTCTTTCCTATGTGGTTTTTTTGCTAGCTTGCCTTATTAAAAAGATGTGCCTGTGTGCACACACATGCATAAGATAAGCAATAATATCCAGGTGTACACCCTAAAGGTTCACCTAGTATAGGTGCAAAATTCCAGGCTTTTTGGTTCTTTCCTTTAGGAACTATTGTGGTGACATACAGACACACCCTTGTATTATTATATAGACAGACATTCCTAATGGTACGCAAGTTTTTTACAAAGATGTTTCTATATATGGAGTAAAAATGAATAGGGCATATTGTAATAAATTACATGAGTCTTAACTTGCTCTATAAGCCACATAGGTTTCACCAACAACCACAGTCAGCATATAATATATATGAAACATATTTGTGTCATCAGTGAGTTTATTATACTTATACAATTCCATCTTTAAATATTAAAGTTTAAAAAATGTATTAAACTAGTTTAGTACAGTAATTGTGCATGCTGTTTAGTTTTAAATTATTTTGTTACTCTGACAGCAGTTTTCTGCTTCTGTTTTACATCTATAATGGTTGTTTTGTTTCTTTTTGGTTTACTCAGTCAAACCATGGTAACTTAAATTTTAATGTTGTTTTACATGTTAATAAACCAAAGTATAAATGTTCATTATATTTGCAAAATTATATTTAAATTTACTTCAGGTTTCAACAGTTTTTTATTTAAATCATTTATTGCTGTAATCAGTCAATAAAAATATTTCATTTCAATAGTACAGTTGACAATTGTTTAAGAATGAAACAATTCTGAGCAGTGTATTAGGTTTCTTATAATTATTACAAAGATATCTTTTTTAGTTTTGAAATAATTCATTTATACACTTCTTTGTGTTTCTAGCATGAAAAGGAATATTTTGAGATACTAGATGCTGTAAAAGGCTCTACCAATGAAAAACGTCTAGCTTCACAGTTCATAACCCGCTTTTTTAAGAGTTTCCCACATCTGGTGGATAAAGCCATTGATGCTCAGTTAGACCTCTGTGAAGATGATGATGTGTCTGTAAGTTATAAGTTTTGTAACTTTTTTCCATCTTAGTTTCACTGAGGAATTGTGGGAATATGTGTAATGGTTTTGATTACTTCATTACTTAAACTTCAGCTCACCTAGTATGTCAAAGCCCAACCCAAATATGCTATCATGTTAATCTCCACTCTAAATTGCTTAATGTAATACAGTAGAAAAGAAGAGTATTGCAATGATAGTAGTGATTAGTTGGATTTGCTAATCAGTAAATCATCAGGCTTGTTAATCAATACACTTAAATAATCGGATATTCTAGTATGAGATGTCTATAAATACATTTGGCTACCCATTTCACAATTAATGGCTTATTGTGCAGCTTTGTGCTTAGCCCTTTCACAATGGGTCATGTTTCAAAGGCCATGTCATTGCATTTTTGCTTGCATTCAAAATTTTATTGAACTACTATTTTATGATTTATGTCAGTAAGTTTAGAATCAAATTGTATATTATAATTCAATCTTTAATATTATATATGAGTTCATTTCTTAATTTGAAAGTAAATATCAGAAAAAAAAAGTATCTAAATATAGATTTTAGTGAATCACATGGTATGATAAATGTAGTGCTGTTTAAAATAGATGTTTGTGATGTCAGGTACAAAGTCTATAGTTTTGTACAAATTGGGAACTCAAATTATTAATGTTATCAAGCTAGAATATAAAATAAGAACTTGTATCTTTTTATTTTGTTGAGATATGGCTTATGTACTGAATCAAATGTGTTGGCCCCATTTAACTCTTTTAATTTTTTGAAACAGTCCATTAGACCGTTACTTACTACAGTGTATGATGTGTGAATAACCAATTAGCAGCTTAGAATGCCCCAAAGTGGTTTTTGTTAGCCATTTTAATCTGTGAAAAGGGTATCACTTTCTTTCAATCTTAAGATTTCAATGAGGAAGGTTGTCTTTAGCCTGCCTGAAGTTTTGTATTTTTTAAAATCTAAATATATTTTAATTACTAAGCTTAATAAATTGTAGTAAAATTCTGTGGTATCAGTGTAGTTATGTATGATGTTTTGGTTATTCAACTATATATGTAGTTACTACATAAATAACTACACTGATACCACAGAATTTTACTATTTGTTTACATGTATAAAACCTAAAAAAAAAATTGATATCCTTCATGTACAAAATTTATTGTTTTATATGTTAAGAAAAATAAGTTTAATAATTTATTTCTAAATAGTAGTAATTTATATACACATATAATGTTTAATAATTGAAATGTGGCTGTATATTAAAAAATACTAGTTCACTAAAACACAGCCAAGACAGGGAAGACTGAAGGCCAGTTTTAAGTTGATGGTTATGTGTCATGACTGCACACACATCACATCAATGCAAGTTATGTAATGTTAGCTAGGCATTGATGGAAAGTAAATATAATAAAAAGTAACAAATACACATGTAAATATATAGTGTTATGAGACTTAAGCTACTTAGACTAAACATTTGTATTTTTATGTTATAATATGCAGTTATTCTAGCATGCAAAAAGCATAATTTATATTTATTTCCCAATTTTTTCAGTGATGGTTATGAGATTGGTTTAGTGACAGACTCCACATAGTTAGAGTGTTGAAAATAACATACAATATAAAGTCTTACTGAAACAAACATTAGAAATGTATTTAAGAGGCTTTAGAGATTACATAAATAATATTTGAGATTTGTTGGATGAATAATAGTTTTTTAATCATAATGTGAAATTAGTTTGCACTCAGAATAGTAACAAAACAGACTCTATTTTCACAAAAAAAATCTTTAGTAAAAATATTTCATTAAAAATTTGATTATTTGTATACAAAATACTTTTAATCTTTACTAAAATTCTACCAAAGTTTGTGAAGATAGACATGCTATATCATAAGTTATAGTGCAAATACTTAACATGTGCAAATGTGTAGACAAACGTGTATATTATACCAAGCTCATAGTGAAAGGGTTAAATAACAAACAGTCATAATGTCAGTGTATTGGTTACTACATAATTGGAATAATCAAGAACACCAGTTGATTCCTTTTGTGACCTTCAATTAATCAGGTATTGTATGTAACACCAATTGATGTCCAAGTGTAACTAGTTTTACTCATGTTTTATATCTATTAGTTAATTTTCTACCACTAAGTTTGACTTGCTTTTTGGCTACTTCTAAAAATTTCCATCTCCAAGGTTTTACCATGAGTGTTTGACCCATATTAGTCAATGTATAATAAGATATATATGGATAAATAATCTTATGACTCATTTTTAGTCAACCTGTAACACTGTTTGTGGGTCATAGTAGAGGTAGCTGCCCACATAAAATTCAGATTTTTCAACTAATATGAAATTAACAACTACATCTATTAAATTAAAAAAAATTTTTTTTTTCTTTAATGCAACAAAAACTGATACCCAAACAAATCCTAACAATTTGGAATGATTATTTCCAGACCCAAACACTGAAGTAAGACTTAATCAATAGGGCCCAGCATGGCCAGGTGATTAGAGCACTTAACTCATAATCCGAGGGTTGCAAGTTTTAATCCCTGTCACACCAAATATGGTAGCCCTTTCAGCCATGGGGGTGTTATAATGTGATGATCACTCCCACTATCTGTTGGTAAAAGAGTAGTCCAAGAGTTGGCAATGGGTGGTGATGACTAGCTGCCTTCCCTCTAGTCTTACACAGCTAAATTAGGGACAGCTAGCACAGGTAGCCCTTGTGTAACTTTGTGCAAAATTAAAAACAAACCAACCAAACTTAATCAAGTCTTTGAAATGCACACCTGGTTAACATGACATGTGTTTTTGTGACCTGCTCTTTGGATGGATCTGTTGTTGTCAGGACCTAAGTAAACTGGAATATTCAAATATTTGATAATTTTGATTTGTAATGACCAACTTTTACATGAAAATATCAATATTATGCATGTTTCTGCCTTATGCCTAATATCTTTGGGAAAATTATATAATAGAAAAACAAATAATAAAATGTAATGGGCTCTCTACTTACATTCATCATTATTTCACATATTTAATTTAATCAATGAGAAAAATGATGTACAAAAATTAATAGTGTCTGTAAAACATCTGATAGTACACTGTATTTTTAATATTCTAAAACCAGTTTTTACTTTAAAAGTAATATTATGCAGAAAAACTTCTTTCTTGCTGGTATAAGAGTTATAAAGCATAAAATTTTCACTTGTGTGTAAAATATAGTTGTGGTTATAATTTTATGCTGCAAGATAGCACTTTTGTATTTATTGTTTGACTGTTTTACAAGTATATTTAACAGTTTGTATCCATAGTTATATCTTAGGTGCATTGTATAGCTCTGAAGTTTATAGTTTCTTAAATGTAGATAAAGGAATTCTGTGCACATGCTGTTCTAAGGATAAAATCACTAATAATATAAATTGGTAGGTACATATATATTTAATATACATGCAGCAGTTATTGCTGAAATGTCTTGTTAAAAACTTCATATATAGTGGGTTTAAAACATGCATCTTTAGTCTATGTCAAAATTTATACATGTCTGATGTTTCTTTGTAGTGTGATACAATAACTATTTACAAAATTATTAATAATTTTAGTACTAAAGTAAAATCTTATGTTAATTAAATACAATATAAAATTTCTATTATTTAATGTTTTTTCTGCTAACTAAGCAATGATAGTCATTGTTAGAACTGCAAGTAAATTATTAAATGGAATTTCCAGGTCTGTTTTTAGCCTAGAAGTAATTTTCATAAGTTATCTTGTTGAATAAGATGGTCTGCATAACATGCTACAGCTGAACATCACACATTTAATTGTAATAAGCTTCTGTGAAAGACAGTAATTCAATCCTAGGTTTTATATCTGTACAAACAAGTTACAGACTTGCTAACTGTGCATAAACTTTAGTTTACAAGACAACATTTATGCATATCAAAATTTCAAAGTTCATTGGAGATATACTGTAGGGCTTGGCAGAACATGGTCAAATGAAAGTTTTGTGATTCCAGTTTTCTACTGAAAAAAAGTTTTCATTTCAAGATGTGGCTGTGCTGGATATATGTGATTTTTAGCTTGTGAGCTTTTACTAGAACTTTAAATGTTTATATAGTAAGCCAACTTGGAGATATGGTAAGTTTCATTGTGACATCTTTTTGGATTGAAGAGTTTTCTTTTTATAACTATAGTTTTGTAGGTGAGAGTTTTATTACATGTTTAAGTTTGATATCATAACCTGTTGCTGTCTTAGTAGGTGAGAGTTTTATTACATGTTTAAGTTTGATATTATAACCTGTTGCTGTCTTAGTAGGTGAGAGTTTTATTACATGTTTAAGTTTGATATCATAACCTGTTGCTGTCTTAGTAGGTGAGAGTTTTATTACATGTTGTTTAAGTTTGATATCATAACCTGTTGCTGTCTTAGTAGGTGAGAGTTTTATTACATGTTGTTTAAGTTTGATATCATAACCTGTTGCTGTCTTAGTAGGTGAGAGTTTTATTACATGTTTAAGTTTGATATCATAACCTGTTGCTGTCTTAGTAGGTGAGAGTTTTATTACATGTTGTTTAAGTTTGATATCATAACCTGTTGCTGTCTTAGTAGGTGAGAGTTTTATTACATGTTTAAGTTTGATATCATAACCTGTTGCTGTCTTAGTAGGTGAGAGTTTTATTACATGTTGTTTTATTACATGTTTAAGTTTGATATCATAACCTGTTGCTGTCTTAGTAGGTGAGAGTTTTATTACATGTTGTTTAAGTTTGATATCATAACCTGTTGCTGTCTTAGTAGGTGAGAGTTTTATTACATGTTGTTTAAGTTTGATATCATAACCTGTTGCTGTCTTAGTAGGTGAGAGTTTTATTACATGTTTAAGTTTGATATCATAACCTGTTGCTGTCTTAAACGCCCTGCTGTGCTTGTATTTCAGAGAAAACACAGAAAAAAACTTCCTTTTATGAAATATTATGATCTTTGGTTCTGTATTTAACAAACTACTATGACTTTCATATCTCTGATAACCTCAAAACTCCTGGTATTAGGTGAAAGGCCTTATTGTCACTGGATGGTAATAGTTGACATGTCATTTTGCACTTTTCTCTACTTTTACTCATAAAGTCTCATTAGTGCACTGATGTCTGAGAAGAGGCAGTTTCTTGTCCATTCTGGATATATATGCACTATCATATTGCTCAGATTTAATCATGGACCTAATACATAAAGGAATGCCAGTTTTTTGGTTTTTTGGCAACACAATTCATTTCTGTAATGATAATCAACTGTATTAACATATGCAAGTGATTCTTGTAGGATGATTAACCATTTGTAAAGCAATTGTTTGTGCTTATAAACAAAATTTTTAATCACTTTTTAAGTATATGTATTATTTTCTATAGATACGAAAGCAGGCCATAAAAGAGTTGCCCAGTTTTTGTAAGGAGAACGTAGAATTTGTTCCAAAGATTGCTGATGTTTTAGCTCAACTTTTACTAACAGACGAGCCATCTGAACTAATAGTGGTTCATGCGGCACTGATGACTGTCTTTAGAATCAGTGCCAAAGGTAAACTCATTTATATTATTATTGAAATTATCTGTAACAGTTTCAGAATTTTTATAGTTACCACATGTAAAGCAACTGTAATTTCTTTTGGTAACTATAATTTAAAATCAGTTTTTTTTAATGCATCTTTCATAGACCATTGAAAACATCAAATAGAATAAAAAAAAACAATTACCTGAAGTTGTTTGTCAATTTCACTGAAACTCGGACTGTAACGTAATTTTAAAAGTCAAATTAAAAATGAACAGAATGATTTGTAACATTTATTTTCATATAACACAAATTTAGTAGAACTATATGCCATTCAAATTATATCTGTGTTCTTGATGTCATAAAAAACTAAAAAGTGTAAAATCATCATAAATGAGAATATTATGATGAATGTGTTAATTCTGTTATCTCTGTTTCTAAGTATGATAATTTTAGCCAAGATCTAAGTTGGTATGGATATTAAAATTTTTATTAAAATAAAGTATAGAACAACATTTCAACCTTATTAGGTCATTTTCAAGATGGTATTTCATGTATTTTAGAAAAAGCACAAATTCTTATGTGTTGTTCAACCTGAAGATGACCTAAGAAGGTCCAAATGTTGTTCTCCACTTTAATTTAATAAAAGTATTAATACCCATACCAACCGTCTTGAGGTATATTTTTACTTTAAGTGGGTTTCTTGTCATCACAAGATCTAAGTTACTGAGACACACATTAAAAAACGGTAACAATCGGTTCAGTTTTAACTTTGTTTTTAGTGTTATGCAAGTACAACAAACTGTGTGTGAACAATACATTTGCTGATTGGATTTGAAGTATTGATTTGACAGGAAATATGAAATTTCATTTATTGTTAGCATCATTAATTAACGTAATCATTGCTTTCTGTCTCTTGGTTTAATTGCATAGATTCTCTTCAGCCTTTTTTTTTTTTTTTCACATGACCTTTGCTGTTGACTGTGGGTAATCTAATGGTTGCCCCATTCTTGATGTGTATTTGTTTCTGCAGCAGCGAGTGCCATTTTCTTAACTTTGTCAAGAACTTCAACTGGTATTGGAAGGTAGCCACTCCAATATGCATCAGCAAGTTGACCTTTTATTTTCAATCAAAATTTTTAATTGATTCCTCTGACATGCATGTTACAATGCCCTCTGTGGGAACCATGTTTATATTAATGCAATATCGGTGCTGCACTGGTGTTGTAATTAGTTGTATACTTTACATGTGCAGACATTCAATTTTGAGACATTTCAAATAGCAATGAATGAGAAACTTTTGTTTCTGCTGGTTTTATACTGTCCATCTACCTGTATGTGAATAAGTTAAATGTATAAAGTCCCATGGTGATGAGTTGCTCTTCACTGCTACCATTTTTTTATTATCCACTTGTTGTCCATACAAATTGTGACAGTTTACTGATTTTTACATCTGGAATTATGAGATTTATCTAATTAAAAAAGGCCCATTAACTTTACATTAACTCTTTATATATGTATATATAATTATACATATATACACACACAAAATTTATTGTTTCAACTGTAAGCTAATGTTGTAAAATAAGTGACAGTTATCTGTATTGTTTTTTACTTGATGTATGCACAATTGTTTAAACAAAAATATGATGAAAATGGCTTTTTATAAATGTATTTTATTTCCTTTAACACTGTATGTTAGGTGAGATAGAATTTTGTATTGATTAAATAATATATGGTGCAGTGTTCTTTTATGATGGTTTTTGTTTTGTAAAATTTGTTTAGTATGAAATAACTTTGATCTTAATTTCAATCATAATTATTTATTTTATTCAGATACATTGGGTGGACTGTTTTCCCAGATACTGAATGGTGAAGAAGTTGTCCGAGAAAGAGCCATTCGTTTCTTAAACAGCAAAATCAGGGCTTTGCCTTCAGATATTATGACGAAGGAATTAGAAGATTACATATTTCAAGAATGCAAAAAGGTGTTTTATGTATTTTAGAGAAAGCACAAGTTCTTACATATACTTCAAATAAGCAACTACTGCATGCAGAGTTACAAGCTTAATTATTAAATGCAGAAAATGGATGTCATATTTCCAAAAACAGTGGAAAATTAAGGAGTTAGTTTTATGTATTTTTAATTGAAAAGGCAACTGTAAGTTAGTTCTTTAAAGAAAGCAATTTTTTATGCCTTGGAAAATACAAAAATTAAAGAAATCAATTAAACATTGAAAGCAAGAAAATCTAAGATATTTCATTGAAAGTATGAAGTTGCATTTAAATATTAATTTTCACCCCATTCGAGACATACAACAAGGAAAGTAGAGTACTCTTGTATTGGTCAACAACAAATACTTTTAAGGTAAATAAAATTATAGTATACTTTTCTGATATGCTTATTTCCATTATAAACAAGTATATTCAATTTTACTTCATAACCTTTAAGTATTCTTCTGCAGTTAATTGCTATTTTGTGTCCATCAAGCATCACATAAAATACAATGGTGAATTTTTTTTATAAGTTAACACAAGAGATAGCAGCATACAGTAACTTGTGTATGATACATATACAAACATACACATTAGCAGGAAGCTGCAAAACATTTTAGTCAAGTTATTATTTTTATAGCAATAGTACTTTAAATACAGTATTTCTAGGTTAATACAAAAGAATTCTTATCAGAGATACTAAAATCTGCAAGTCCACTTGTCTTAAGCCTAACAGTAGTTAAAAATTTCCATATTTGATATCATCAATCAAATTTATGTTATTACATGGCCTAAAGTTAAACGTTTTTAAAACCTTTGATAAACACCCGATATGTTGTTGTACAAAATATCTACCAAAGTATATTTATGTTTGCCTTTTGTTTATGTCCGTTGAAATGAAGTGCATGGACATGCATATCTAGATACTAAGGTATGGAGAAATTTTCAGAACAGATAAAGAATGAGGTTTATTACTCTTATTTAGTCTTTATATTTCAGATTTTTAAATTTTGTTAATTATCTTGGAGTTTTGTTTTTGTTTTATTTATTTTATCCAATCTTTATTTTTGTTTTAAAGATTGATGTATACTGCAGTAAGTTGTACTAATTTATGTAAAATGTGTTCATTGTTGGATTTTATGTTTCTGGGCTGTTGCCTACTGTGTTAATGGATTCAGACTGTCAATATGAGTTCATGATTCATATCCTGTTGATACAGGAATGCTCTTCTCACTTTAGGACTGTGGATGTGCCATAAGAGCAAAGATGAAATTTCACTATTTTGTCACTTAAGAATAATGAAACATTTGTTATGAATACTGTTGACTTGTGTTATTTCCAGTTAGTTAAAAATGAAGAACAGTTATCTGTAGATAGTCCTTGTGTAACTGTGTGTGAATTTTCTTGCACATTTATAAGCAATAAGGTGTGTAACGTTCAACATTTTTGTCTTTGTAAGTATCTATGAAGAACTTTAAGATATGCAGCACAGAATCATAATGTGCAGTTTGTCAAAAAGTACAAGTTTGTTAACCTCCATACATTTTTAAACTAGTGACTAAAGTTGGCAATGAAATATTCAGTTTAATAAGTAGCACAAATCACTGAATAATCCAGATTTAATTGTTAATTAACAGAATGCTCTTCAACTTAAATTCATTTGCAGCTGATTCTCAGAATGATTTACACCCTTGTACAAATTAATTGAAACAAATGGTCATTTTACAGCATGGCAGCTGGTGTAGGTTCGCTGGACCCGCTGATTTCCTGTAATAGTCATTTTTTCACACAGACAGCATCATTAGCTGTGTTTTGCAGTACGGTCAATAAATTTTTGGGATATATAACAAAATTTTGAGGAATATTACATCATTCGAAAATGCGTAAAAATGGCAAGGAGACCAGTCAAAAAACAACTTCTTCCCAACTCAATGAAGAAAAAACGGTATGAATGGGATATGAAATACAAGAACTGAATGCAAGAACAATGGAAGAAGGTGTTATTCAGTGATGAGACTCATTTCTTCGTACAGGGTCAAAGAAGTCTGCATGTTCGTAGATCTCCAGATGAGAAACTTTGAGAATCTCACATCAATCAGTTCGTAAAACATCCCTTGAAGAAAATATTTTTGGGCTTTTTCAGCTACTATGGTGTTGGAGGCTTACATTTAGTAGAAGGTATGATGTGAGTACCACAGTACATCGAAGTTTTACAGAGAAGAATCATTCCAGATTTGAAAAAGAGATTTCCAGATGGATCTGGCATTATTCAGCAAGATCTGGCTTCATGCCACACATCAAAACTTGTGAAGAATTTTATAACTACAATGTGAATAAAGGTGCTGGACTGGCCTGGAAACTCTCCAGACTTAAATTCTATTGAAAATATTTGGGTGATTTGTAAAGAAAGACTTTGGGGAAAAGACTGTACTATGAAAAATAAGCTAATTGAGGCCATAATTGAGGTGTGGTACCGCAATCCAAAAATTAGTAAAGATTGCAGTCAACTCGTGGACTCAATGCCAAAGTGGATTAATGATCTTCTGAAAAATAAAGGTGTTCATATCATGTATTAATTTGTGAGTAATTTTTGGATTCTCAGAAATAAAATGCAAAAAATTGAAAAAATCGTAATTTTCCGTCTTGTTTCAATTAATTTGCACAAGGGTGTAGTTGACAACTGAAATTTTCAGACTTTAATTAACTCTTCCATCATTGGTTGGGTGGAATCCATCCAGCCTGTAACCATGAAGATATCAGTGAGAGTAATTATTAAAAGCTGTTACTTTTGATAAATGCATATACATGTTCACATTCTTTTACAAGTTATTTGTAAATGTTACAAGGCTTATGTACAAAAAATATCAGGTTTTTGAACTTTGTATTAAGATTTTGTAATTAAAGATTTTCTCTAAGTTTTTTTTTCAGAATGTTGACTATCCAACATGCAAAGAGATTTTCGTATTAAGATTAAAAATACTTCTGTGCATCAGAATATTTGCAAATTTTATTTGTGAAATCTTTATAATCTTCAAATAATTATCAAATGCTTTTTTAGAAAAAAACTGTTATTTTTTCTAGCAAATTTTGATCTCTGTAGGTGTTCATTAGATTTGACTGTTCTCATAACTACCATAAAAAAAGTAAGAAATAAATATTAATTATGCTTTTATTTTTAAGAATAACTACAAATATTTAGTCTAAAGAGCTCAAATATTATAGTATTATACATTTGTTTATATTTATTATTTTTGTTAAATTGATATCTCAGCCAAGGCTGGCTAACATCATAGAAGTTACAGTGATAAGGTTTATGTTCACTCACGTTACCATATCTAAGAATATAAACTTACCTTCACAAAGTGGTTGATCTATGCTATGTTTTAGTGGACTGGTATTTTGTAAAATACAGTCACATTTTGGTTGCAATACATTGTATATGTATGTACATTATTACTATTTACAAATAAGTTTTCTTAAAACAGAGAACTGTAAATATAGATTTAAAGCAAACAATTAATTTGTAGTTATGATTTTTGTATTTGGTTGTTGATAAGCCTTAAATTTTACATGTGGAGATTTTGAAATGAATTTTTTTTTATGTTTTATATATATACATTTAAATAACTGAAAATCTCATAAATTACTGTACCAATACCACAGAAGTGTATTATAATTTATCAAGTTTAGCAACTAAAGTAAATTTGGGTTTGAAAACTATGAAAGTTTGAATAAGGTAAAGACCCAACTTACCAACACAAAAGTTCATCTTGAATGAAAGAGTTAATGCTGTTATATTTGAAAATGGCTGAGAAAACCTTTTGGGGGACATTTTATACTTTTGATTGGTTACTCATTTGTCACATATAGAAGTAAGTTTATATAAGGGACAGTTTCCAGAAATGGAAAGAGGTTAGCAAGGCCTCTGTGTTTGACTGAGTACATAAGTGATATCTCAGCAAATAGTAAAGATAGTCAGATCTTATTTTGTATTTTAGCTTTTCAGTATTGGTAATTTGAACTCCTAATTCATACAAAATTATTTTTATACCACAAACATCTAATTTAAAACAGTGCTGTATTCAACATATTTTTAAACATTTACTTTTAAATTAAATAATGTATAATGTAAAAATTTAAATTAAATTCTTCAGTTTCATACCAAACTTAATGTTGTCAATTCATGAAATAAAAGTCCAATAAAATTTTAAATGCGAATTAACAAGTATGATGACATGGCCCTTGACCTGTGAACCATCTGGAAAAGGTGAAAGAAGAACATTTGATCTTTGTTTTTGTTTGTCAGTTAATGCAAGATATAACATTGTGTTTATTTTTCTTTGTCAGTTAATGCAAAATGTAGCATTGTGTTTATTTTTGTTTGTCACTTAATGCAAAATGTAGCATTGTGTTTATTTTTGTTTGTCACTTAATGCAAGATGTAACATCTGTTTTTTGTTTGTCAGTTAATGGAAGATGTAACATCTGTTTTTTGTTTGTCAGTTAATGGAAGATGTAACATTATTTTTTTTGTTTGTTGGGTAATGCAAGATGTAACATTATCTGTTCTTTGTTTATTGGGTAATGCAAGATATAACATTATCTGTTTTTGTTTGTTGGGTAATGCAAAATGTAACATATTTATTTTTGTTTGTCACATAATGCAAGATGTAACTATCTGTTTTGTTTGTCAGTTAATGCAAGATGTAACTATCTGTTTTGTTTGTCAGTTAATCCAAGATGTAACTAACTGTTTTGTTTGTCAGTTAATGCAAGATATAACTATCTGTTTTGTTTGTCAGTTAATGCAAGATGTAACGTTGTGTATGTTTTTCAGGTAATGCAAGATGTAACAGGAGAAGAATTTGTCACCCTGATGAGTGTTTTATCAGGACTTAAACTTTCAAAAACAATACCTGGCCAGCAAGCATTAGTAGATATGGCTATTGATATGTTGGACATAGACAAAGAGTTTGAGGTAAGGTATTGTTAGCAGTAAAGTCACAGTTGGCAGATTATTTATGAAAAGAAATGTTAAAAAGCTGGCTATTGCATTTTACTGAGCAGGAGAGGGTGGTTTCCCTTTACATTCCTAAAGCATTTTATAAGGTTTAATAACAAACTGTGTAAGATATTATAACTTTATGTTTTATAATAAACAAACAATTCAAAACATTATTTTGTCAAAGTTGTATTTAAATGTTGTATATAAAAATTATTCAATATTTGTATGAAACGGTGCAAAAGTGTTATTTATTATTGGCTGAAATTGTCATTGTGAAAAAAACATTTAAGGATACAATTCATCAAAGCATTTTAAAGGATTTTCAGGTTACACTTTATTTCCAATGTGACTATACACTAATATAAGATGCCTGGAAAGTTAGAAAGCTAGTCTTTTTTGTTGCAGACTTGTCTCTTTTATTTTGAGTCAATAAAATGAAGGGGTTTTTGCTTTTGAAAAGAGTTGTTCTGTACAGAGGTGCTAATAAATAAGTAACTCTGTCCATATTAAAATTTGTAAATATTTTTAGTTGAAAATTTGATCAAGTCAAAGCTATTCTTGGTGACGAGAAACCCACTTGAAATAAAAATGTATCTCAGAATAGCCGGTATGGGTATTAACACTTTTATTGATAAGCAGACAACAACGTTTCGGCCTTCCTAGGCCATCTTTAGGTTAATCTTTCCAAGATACAAGTCAAAGCTGTGAAAGCTGTACAGCAGTAGTATGCAATGTAGAAACATAACTTTTTGAATGAATTTTTTCTGCCCTTTTTTGTGTATGTAAGAAATAATTAAAACTTTCTCACATTTCAAATTTTATAAATATTAACAGTTTTTATACTCAAATTTATGAAAATGCAAAAATAGAGTTGATTACTGGAATAGTTTCAATGTACCATATGTATCAATTTCAAGGATGAAATTGTGTGTGTGTGTGTACTTGTATATCTTGATTTTCAGAAATACTCAAATAATTCAAAATATAACTTATTTTACTAGAGTCATATGTTTTCTGTTGCTTATTATATAAAAGATTTAAAGGATACCCTTTTATAAAACATTTTACTTGTATTTTCAGCACACTGACTCTGATAGTGTTGTGAGAGTCATGCAGTGTATTAGACAAGCTATGCCATTTTTTAATGTAAGTAGTGTTTTTGTTGGGTTTTTTTCAAGTAAAAACATCTTCAGAGTTTTTATTAGAATATCAACTCTCTGACTCACTGCTTTAAATTTTTTGTGAGCTGTATAGTGTATAAAGCACACCTGCATTCAACTGCTGGAGACAGACCATACAAAGTATGGTGAATCAGTAGCCAATGGGTTAACTGGAGAACACTAATTCTGCTTCTTCTTTGTGGCAGTAACTGATCACAATTAAAAAATGTTTTTAAATCAAAACATACTAAAAAATAAGTGAAGTAAAATAATTGTTAGAGGGACTTTCCAAAACTTTTATCACAACTAGTTTAAGACTGATGGGTCTATTATTACTGGGACAGTTTTTATTGCTTCTTTGAAAAGAGGAGTTACATTGGCTAATTTCCAATCCTGTGGTACCTGCCCACTGTTCAAGGACTGAAAAAAAAGTAAATGGCTCTTATCTAATCTTTAATCACAAATAATAAAAGTCCTGTAAATTATTAACATTGTATTTGTGGTATAGTCCTATTTCTGCTACATTTATTTATAATATTGGAAAAGATATTCAGTACACATCATTGTCCATATCATCTGACAGCAAAGTATCATCTGTATCTGTTAAGTTGCTGTGATCCAAGTTTTCATAGGAAGAACTTGGGTCATTACTTTTCCAGCTAACATCCTCTTTAGCAATTTAATTTAGAAGGGTATATCCTTCAGACCAGAGGTTCCAACTTTCCAACCATGCTTTTCTGTTGGTTTTTGTATATCTGGTTGATGGACATTGGCAGACTTCCAGATGACAACCTGATAGTAATTAGCCCATCTATTTTCATACTTACAAAAAAGTAGCTGACTAAAATCAGTGTTCTGGTTAAGACTTGTACTTCCATTAGGCCCTCCACATTTCTCCTTGAGTGCTACAAAGCACAAATTATCAACACTTTTGTATTGTTGTTTGCCATACATTGCACATGTCAACTCTTTTGAGCCTGCCTCTGTATGATCTGGAACAGTCCTTGAACTCTGTAGTTTACCATGAACATTTTGGAATGCAGGCATCCTCTGAAGGAGTTTGAAAGCACTACTGTCACAATGTGTGAACACATGTAGAGCTATGAGATCTCTTTGACCACACCCCCAAGCATGGTCTGTTATGTTGCTGACCTTCTTTCTATTTACAGTGGAAGGGCATGTATGGTGACCAATTTTGGTTAATGAACTATTGGGACTTTTGTTATCTCAGATTTTATATTTAGGAATCAGTTTTATCTGTTAATCATTTTGAAATGTTGTCATACACATGCACTTCATTTCTCCTGAATAGTTTGTTGCATATTTATAATTATTCAGTGTACTTACAGTGATAAAACTAATAAGGTCAGATGTCAGTTAATCTGTAACTGTTGTAAAGGGCTGATTTTTCAAGTATCAAGTACTTGATGTAGTTAAAGAATAATCAATGTTGTAAATTTTGTTTGAAAGAATATTTGTAATTTATGTGATGTAATGCAAAAATATGAATCAGTTGTCAATTTTAACAGTTCAAGTTCAATGTGATATTTGATTGTATTTATTATAATTTTTTTTAGCCATTCGTCAGTTCTAGTCGATTTGTTCAATATTTCTGTAACCAAGTGATTCCGGTGCTTGAAAATATTCCTGCTATAGAAGAAGGGATAGATGTCAGTTTAGAGTTGTTGAAGCTGTTAACAGAAATGGCACCTTTTGCTCTAAACTTGGATAGTAATGAAAAATGTCTTGAACTTGTCTTCAATAAATTACTGGTAATACTTTAAAAAAGATTTTCTAACATTTATTTTTTGTAGGGTTTGTTGTCACCTCATCTTCCACTAAATTTTAGTAAGATATATATATTATCTGATACCTTTTTTTTTCTTTCTATAAGATTTGTAATGATGCGATACCCTAGTAGTGAAATCTTTTAGTTGTGAAATTTACTATGAATTATGATTTTAGGTTTAAAAATAAATTTTAGAAACTATAAGTGTTCTAAAAGGGTTATATAAGAGCAATTATTGTAAAATTAAATTAGTGACAGGTTTAAGGTTGTGTGGGCCTTACATTACATGTAATTTTACATAGAATAAAACTAACAACGGGCCATCGGGTTAGTGACCTCTAGCCCCTACCTTAAATATGCCACTGAATGAAATACAAATATGTAACCAAAGTATATTGCTACTATTGGAATTTAAATTAGAAATATTGAGAGTTGAAGAATACTTTTAGAAAAATGTAGAAACTTAATTTATAAAATTGGCTCTGACATGTTAATGTATGTGAATATTTTGGTATCATAAAAAAACTTAAGGAATGCTAGTATTATTAAACTCAATTTGAATCTTCCATTTTTTATGCCCCAAAATTGTTTACTCATAAGTTTGTAGGCTGATGATGCTAAAAATTATATTTCAATATCCCTGGTTTGCACTGTGTAGCTTTGTGCTTGAAAGAACCAAATAATTTACTAAAAATTTGAAATAGAAGAAAAATAAAGGACTTCAAATTAGAAATTTTCTATTTTTAACATAGTTAATATTATTATTATTATTATTTACTAAGCAATTTGTCATGGTATATTCACTTCGTTATTAATTTATTTCATTAAAGTGTTCCTATTTTTAATTGGTTTTATATTCAAAAATAGATACTAGAAGTTTCACATAACATTGTTTAGAATCTGCTGGGTCCTTTGTGGACTTTACAAACAGTTTTACATTCTCAAAGTAAGAGAACATTTTAGGGAAGACTTACAGACAAGCTTACTTTTGTGGTGTTCCCAGATGTACTGATTGAACTTTGGGTAGTAACCAAAGATAATGGAAGGAATGGCAGAAAATGTTGTGTGGAATTAGATCTGAATTTTGACTCTGACTGACTTTGAAGAAAGAGACCAAAAAATGCAAAATACATCCTTGAAATGTAAGAGATGTTGTTGAAAGCTCTACAGATACTAAGTAATAAGTATCCTATATAATTATGGAGCATACTCTTCCAAGGGAAAGCTTCAGATGACACCAAAAGGTAATGACCCATAAAAATAAGTAATCAGTACAACCACAAGTACAGTCACATTTTAAAACCAGTACGTGCACTAAGTCTACATTTATAAATAAGTAACCAGTACAACCACAAGTACAGTCACATTTTAAAACCAATACATGCACTAACACAAGTATATTCACATTTTAAAACCAGTACGTGCACTTAACCTACATTTATAAATAAGTAACCACTAAAATCACAAATATAGTCACGTTTTAAAACCAGTACATGCACTAGGCCTACATTTGTGTGAAACGTTTGAAAATTTTAGATGAATAATTCTTGTTCTCCTGCTAAGCTAAATGCAAAAGTAACATCTAGTATATTTTCATAAGTAGTTAGCCTTTCCAGAGTAGAATACCAAAGGTAATTAAGACTACAGACAGGTTTAGTGCCATAAAGTAATATTCCAAAGTAGAGAATTTTTTTACTGACCAACTTGCTCAGTGTAGGATTCTGAAGTATGAATGATTTTACAGACATATTTACTTCTTCATAGTAGAATTCCCAAGAAAGAAAGATTGTAAAAATAATTTGCTTCTTAAAGGATGAAAGGATTTTACAGATGAATTTACCTCCTTAACCCTACACGTGCAATGCTGGTACATTTCATCAACCTTCATTTCTGTAAAACTGTACATAGCATTGTTTACTATAATTCCAGATTTACTGAGTGATTTTTACAGAATTTGGTAAATTGTTAGTCAATATCATTGTGTGTTTCTGAACATTTGTCTGTCTTCCATTTGAAAAGCTATGCACGAAGACAAAGCTCGTTAGTGAATATCATTGTGTGTTTCTGAACATTTGTCTGTCTTCCATTTGAAAAGCTATGCACGAAGACAAAGCTTCGTTAGTGAATATCATTGTGTGTTTCTGAACATTTGTCTGTCTTCCATTTGAAAAGCTATGCACGAAGACAAAGCTCGTTAGTGAATATCATTGTGTGTTTCTGAACATTTGTCTGTCTTCCATTTGAAAAGCTATGCACGAAGACAAAGCTTCGTTAGTGAATATCATTGTGTGTTTCTGAACATTTGTCTGTCTTCCATTTGAAAAGCTATGCACGAAGACAAAGCTCGTTAGTGAATATCATTGTGTGTTTCTGAACATTTGTCTTCCATTTGAAAAGCTATGCACGAAGACAAAGCTCGTTAGTGAATATCATTGTGTGTTTCTGAACATTTGTCTGTCTTCCATTTGAAAAGCTATGCACGAAGACAAAGCTCGTTAGTGAATATCATTGTGTGTTTCTGAACATTTGTCTGTCTTCCATTTGAAAAGCTATGCACGAAGACAAAGCTCGTTAGTGAATATCATTGTGTGTTTCTGAACATTTGTCTGTCTTCCATTTGAAAAGCTATGCACGAAGACAAAGCTCGTTAGTGAATATCATTGTGTGTTTCTGAACATTTGTCTGTCTTCCATTTGAAAAGCTATGCACCGAAGACAAAGCTCGTTAGTGAATATCATTGTGTGTTTCTGAACATTTGTCTGTCTTCCATTTGAAAAGCTATGCACGAAGACAAAGCTCGTTAGTGAATATCATTGTGTGTTTCTGAACATTTGTCTGTCTTCCATTTGAAAAGCTATGCACTAAGACAAAGCTCGTTAGTGAATATCATTGTGTGTTTCTGAACATTTGTCTTCCATTTGAAAAGCTATGCCACGTAAGACAAAGCTGGATTAGTGAATATCATTGTGTGTTTCTGAACATTTGTCTGTCTTCCATTTGAAAAGCTATGCACGAAGACAAAGCTCGTTAGTGAATATCATTGTGTGTTTCTGAACATTTGTCTGTCTTCCATTTGAAAAGCTATGCACGAAGACAAAGCTCGTTAGTGAATATCATTGTGTGTTTCTGAACATTTGTCTGTCTTCCATTTGAAAAGCTATGCACGAAGACAAAGCTTCGTTAGTGAATATCATTGTGTGTTTCTGAACATTTGTCTGTCTTCCATTTGAAAAGCTATGCACGAAGACAAAGCTCGTTAGTGAATATCATTGTGTGTTTCTGAACATTTGTCTGTCTTCCATTTGAAAAGCTATGCACGAAGACAAAGCTCATTAGTGAATATCATTGTGTGTTTCTGAACATTTGTCTTCCATTTGAAAAGCTATGCACGAAGACAAAGCTCATTATTTACATTGAGATGAAGTGAAAATAGGCATGAATAATGTTGATTCCAAATTTTGTTTTACAAACAGGATATTCTACATTTAATTGTTAGGAAGTAGTCAGACTATCATTCACATTTTAAAGTGTAACATGTTATAAAAAAATAAGAATGTCATTTTACCATATGTTTTGTTGAGTAGCTCTTAACATGACTGAAATGTTCAACAATCACTTTTCTTGGTGGGTGGTATATGTAGCTCAGAGCTTTTGCTCTTAAGTAAAACCAAGAGTGTAATACAATTAACTTTTATTAAAGTCCATGAAATAATTTATATTGACAGATTACCTTAAACTTTTCCCATGACTAGAGACAGGTACTCTTGCTAAATTAACATAAACCTTGCTATCACTTGGAACAGGTACTTTTGCTTGTTACGAGTATGTTATTGCAAAGAATTCAGAATTCTTAATAGTATTTTTACTGAAGATTTGTCTGTGAATTTGCTAAGTCAGACTGACTCTGATTCTGACTAGCCTGACTACAAGGTGATTTTCATGTTAAGAATAAAAATATTATTTCTTGCCTTTCATAATTCATTTCCATAGCCTCTAAAACCTCTAGAAATTCTGTTTTTATTTCTCTGTCACGTGAAATTAAGAAATTGAAACTTGCATAATATTAAAATTTGAATAATGGACACACTTTATATCAAGGTTACTCGTGTAAATTCATAATAAATTTGTTTGATTAATTTTTTTTGCAATCTTATAAAATGTTTATAATTTAATCAACTTTGAATGTAACTTTCTAAAATGGTTATGATCCTCCACTGTACATGTGTGGTTAAAGTGAGTTCCCAAGGAGAAGAGGTATTTTAAAATAAGGTTTATTTCTTTGACTGCCAAGGAGGAAGAAATCATTTTACTGACAAGTTTAGTTCCTTAAATTGGTTTCTAAAGTTAGTAAAGACTTTTTTACAGACAGATTTATCAAGGGTTTAAGAACAGAATGCAGTGCAATAATCAAACCTACTAGAAAAATGTAGTTATTTTGAAAGGTGGATGTAATATTGTTTAATAAGAATTTGTATTTAGCATTAACTACAGTTTTTATTCCAAATATCCAACAATTTTGCTTTTGTATATATTAAAGCAAGTGCGTAAGTATTGCAACATGTCATGTAATGATTTGTACTGTGTTTTTGTGCTCATTAGCACTTGGTAAATAGCAGTAATCAACTTGATTTGTCTTTAATATGTTCAATTTGCTATATTAAGAGCTTCCATGACATTTTAACAGTACTTTTATTCCATTGTCTTTTATTTATATTTTATTAATATGTAATGTGTAATTATTTTTCTTAAGTGATCCAAATTCAACAAAAAATCAATCTCTTTACATAACTAACTTTCAAGATGGTAAGAAAGTAATTGGTGTTTGATGAGCATTACTCAAGCTGTAACCTTAGAGAAGGGAGAGAAAATTCAATTTTACATCAGATAAACAAGAATTTTCTGAATTTGAGTTTTAAACAGCAATAACATTACAACCACATTATATTTGAAAGTTGCATACAATTCAAGTAAAATTTGTTCTGTTTCAGTTTTATACGTGTATTAACTTGCAAAGTTTCCTCTTATATTTGAGTACAATGTTTTTACTTAAGGTAGTTTTGATTTGTATCAGCTAGTAAACTCATTATTTCCAAATAACCAGAAACAAACTTTTGTACTGAGAGACATTTAGGTAGTATGAATATGGGAATGCAGTTTCTTACACCAAATTAAATTGGTTTTTTTTGAGGAATATGTACCTCCACCACCATCTAATGAGAATGTTGAAAATTCCACTCCATCTCATGAACCATCTCTGCAGCTGTCTCATGTTGAATGTCTAATGTGTACGTTTCATCAGCTTTGTAAGCACAATCCTGAGTTTCTTTCCTTGGATGAAAATGCAGAACGTCTCAGGGACTTTAAACTGAGGTAATGGCCAGGTCTGTTAAGCTGGAGGATAGAATATTATGCTTTATGTTTGTTGTTGTTTTTTTCTGGAAGAACATATACATGATATATTTGAGCTGTAAATATCTGATAAATATTTATGACACAAAACTTATTTATATATATATGTGTATATACACACACACACACACACACACACACACACACACACACACACTGCTCAGAAAGGTTAAGGTATTGTCTGAGTTTTGTACGTTCTACATATGATAGACACATTTTATTTCTTTAAATAAAATGTTAATGATACTACTGTCAAATCATCCAGGGGGCTGCAGGTGACCCCCCATAGAATACCTTGAAAAAATTCACAAATGCTCATCTACCCATATAATGAAAAACTACCAAAGATTAGATCAATATCTCTAATAGTTTCTGATTTACAGCCATGTAAAATTTAGTTAATTTTTTTTTTTTATCTTTGGCAAATTCATTTTCAGGCAATTTTGGCTGCTTAAAGCTGCAATAGTAGTGGTTGTAGAAGGCTGAAATTTGCTACACTGACTGAATTAATCTCACAGAATTCAAAAATGGTCTCAAATCAAGTTTATCTCTCTTAGGATTTTCGTTGTGAGGCTGTAAAATCACCTGAAAACCCAAAATCATAATAAACATTGATTTGTGTAATAAGCCATACCTCTAAGACTTAATATGATACAAAGCTGAATTTTTTTTATAACTTCCTATAACATATCAGTTGATAGATCAGCAATTCTTGTAATTAAAAGTCTGTTAGATCTCCTGTAAAAAAATGTAGCTGCATGCACCTTTTTATAATTTAGCTAAAAATAGCCCTACTTCAGGTCACAGTTTGACCATGTCACCAGTTATGTCACTTTTCAGATTTTTACCATATATTCATAAAGTATAGGAATACAACCTCATAACCATTAATTTTTGCCATGAACAGGTGAAGTAGGACAGAGATTAAATGTCTGAGTGTATGTGTATCCCTACTACCTAACAAATTAGCAACTTTTGGAAGATTCAATGAAATAATCAACATATGGGTGAGTTGCTTGGAAATAAACAATAAAATTCTAAGCAGCTTGTGATGGAGTATTAAATCAAATTGCCTCAGCAACTCCGATTCACTTTAAACATACTTGTTTCACCAAAATACAATTTTCATGACTGCCTAAAGTAATCATTTTTATTATGAGCAAACACTTTTTTTATCATTTACTGGGCAGTAAAATCTCTCGAATTTGAATTTAAGGTTTTCAGTGGTATACACTTGCATATCAAATCACCTAACCTAATGAACTTTGGTGGCATTTTATTATTTAATAACAATAATTGTGCCTTGTAATGATAAGAATGTAGAGACATCTGATTAGCTTTTGATTATTTAGATAATATAGATATTGAGCTATGATGAAAGCTCAATACATACATGTTTAAAATAATTAAAAGCTAATCATATTTCCCAATATTCTAGCTGTGATTGTAAAATACTCATGAAAATTTAAAAAGATATTTCTTTGGATTCAAAGTGTATTTTATGTAGTTCATTAAGTCGTCTATGTGATGACACAAATAGAGTTAATGGTTAATGCATGAATTTAGCTTTTCCCTTATTTCCATCTTGTTAGCTGTAAAACTGTAGAATTTTCTTGGTTATTAAATATATGTTGTTTTCTTGCATGAAATATTCAAAGGTTTTCAGTTCAATAATTTGTTTATTTCAAAGGATAACTAAAATTTATCTTACCAGATATTAGAACTTGTTTTCAATGGTAATCTATATATGTAGCTGATACAATTGAAAGATGTTAAATATAAACATATAAGAGTTTTAAGTAAATACGGGTACTTCATATTTTGGGAGTATATAATATTTTTTTTTAAATGTCACTAAGTGATGCAGAATTCTGCATGAAAATAGAGCCCTTTGGTGTTTTTTTTTCCTAGATTGCAGTACCTGGCTCAGGGAATTCAGGGATACATTAAAAAACTAAGGGCAGCATTGCAAGGAAAGAAAGAGGAAGAACTAAAGACAGATGAGGCAAGAACTTATATTAAGCCTATGCAATGTTGGTTTTAAATTTTTATAGCCTGAATAACTACTGAAATACAAGTAAGACTTTTATTACTCTTTAATTCTCCACAGGTTGGTTCTCAATTTTTAAAGATGAGTTCAGATCCGTGCAATATCAAAAAATATTTTCTGTATTTTAAGCACTATAAGAGTAACAGTTAGTCCCTAAATATGGATGTTAAGCTATTTAAAGGCTATATGCTTTGTTTTTCATTTATTTCTCCTACACGTATAAGATGATAGTCTAAGTTTATAATTTTTCTATGTGTATAGAAATGATTATTTCAGACCTGAGATGTTGAGAGTTTTACAATCAAATGATGCCCTTTAAGTGGCACATCTAATATTCATGCATGCTTCAAGTGCCTTTTAAAGTATTATGTCTTGGTGATTAAGCAGCATATTTACTTGTTATGCAACTTTAATACAAGTTAGTGATTTAATACAGTGTTAGTGATTGTTTTATTTGTTTATGCAACATTTAAGTTATTCTGAAAATAATAATAAGTAATTATCAATAATTTTTATTTTTCAGAACAAGCTCAAAGTTGTAGCCTTAAAAACAACTTCAAACATTAACGCTCTTATTAGAGATCTCTTCCACACTCCTCCGTCCTTCAAGAGTACAATCACTTTGTCATGGAAGGTGCCAAGTATAATAACAACAGTTGGTATTCTTTTCTTTGATTCTACTGAACACTAATATGTCATCATAATTAGTAATTTCAGTAAAATCTGTTAGTCTCAGATATCAAATTATTTTTTCAGTTCTACATTCTTTTCAAAATCTTTTTGCTTATACAAATATACTGTAAGTTATTTAATATTTAATTAATACACTTATTGCTGGAGTATAAAAAATATAATCGAAATAAGTAAAAGTTATCTTTTACTCCAAGATACTTTTGGTTTGATATCTGACATTTAATTTCACAGCTTTATCTCAATTACATCCTGATTGAGCAGATACTTTGTCTTAAAAACAACCTATATATATATATATAAGTTAATAGAGAAGACTAGCATTAATCAAAGCCATGCCATGCAAATCTAACTGTCTAAGACGTAACTTTGTTTCTACAAATTCATTACTATAATTCTGAAGCCAGTTTCCCATCCCATATGGTGTTACTCACTTTACATTTCCCATGCTTACCTGTTCATAGCTCAGGTAGTCTATACTAAGATTAGTAGCAATATGATCTTTTCATTGAGATGGGTACTTGTTAATTAATTACAGTTATTTTTATTGTAATTAATCATAAATAAAAACATTTATCTCAGTCTGTTGTGCAGTCATTGCTGATGATGATGTCTTTTTCCTCGGATGTTGAAAGTTATCGACTTAGTTGTTATATTTTATTCAAACTCTTTACTTGGATAGGAACTCAACCACAATTGAGGAAGTAAACACAGATCCAGTTTACATACATGCCTTTAACCCTACTGTAATGAACATCTTACACTATTAATTTTGACTGACCTTGTAATCATCACATAATCATAAAACTATACAATACATACTATAAGCCTGAGTGTAATAACTATATCTTCAACAAATTTGGCATGCTTTTAACCTCATGTGTAACCTCTAGGTCCTCCTGAACTTAATGCTTCTTTTTCTATCCTAATGTTAGTTATAGCAAAAGTTAAATTCTGTGGAAAAAAATTAAAAATATCTTTTTCTTGAATTATTTCACATTGTAACAGGTAACTATTTCACATTGTAACAGGTAACTATTTCACATCGTAACGAGTAATTATCTCACATTGTAACAGGTAATTACATTGTTTATCATAACAGCTTTATGCCTCTTAATTTTCCAGCTGTTTTTATTTAATTTTATTGTTTTTTGAATCATGCCGAATTACTGTGACAAGAAATAAATCACCCACCAAGGAGTGTGGTGAATTTATGGTAAAATGAATTTCAGGTTACATTGTGCATTCCTCTTGCATTTTTTGATGAGTAATCACAACAAATTATGTATTTTTTTTAATTTTCTTATCTAACCTGATACAGGTTACCTTTTTACTTTTTAATTGCTTTTTATTAGAAAGTTAACAATAAATAAAAAATCTGTATAATAACAATTTAGTATTTATCATAACCCCTAGGCCAATTAAAACTCAGTTGCTCGCATTTATAAGCTTTTTTTTATTTTTCTAGTTAATTAATGTAGATTTCTAATATGAATGTTATAACACAAACTATATACCTCATACAAAATAGGATCTCCCAGAACTATTATAGTTTATGTGGCTTCCTGTTTAACCCTTAAACAATGGGAATGTTGCAGGTAACAATGGGAATGTTGCAGGTAGAACCATCATTTGATGATGGCTATAAATAAATTTTAAAAAATTGCACCACTTTTCAGAGTACAACTTTCTGTGTAGAATATGAAGTTCTACTTTTTAAATATTTTTATAATATTTTTATCTTTGTTTATTTCAGAAAACTCCTGAATCCAATACTAGTGGGTAAGTAAAAAAAACAAACTTAATAACAGATTAATAGAATATCTCATATCGGACAAGTTTAGTGTTTTGCTACTTTATTATATATTTAAGCACTATAAACATTCTGGAAGTTTAATTATCACTTTAAAATGTCATTCAGATTACACATCTTGTATTTGAGATATTCTTTTTTACTTGGTAATTTTTTAGTACTTACTGGACTTTTTTTTTCTTTAATGTTCAGTTAACTTCAGATTGTAAAGTGGTACATCAGAGTAAACAGAAACTAAGACTGTAGAAGTATTTGAATCAAAAGTGAATTACTATAAACAGCATAGTTTAAACATATATTTTTTTTCTTGTGTTCTGAAAATTTTTTTCAGCCAGTTGTTTTTATCATTTTAGCTGCCTTTGTTTTACCTTGTGTGTGTCTTTCTTTTTTTTTTCTTGCCCTATAGCAAAAAAAGGACAGATAAAACATCTATTAATTTTGATGAAAATTCCAAGCAAGCAAAGAAAACAGCACCAGTAAATAAAGGAGAGAGGGAAGTGTATGCTCCTCCTAGTGGAAAATATAGTGCTAAAGTGAAAAAATTTCAAAGTAAATGTATTAAGATATTTTTTTTTGACATTTCAATCTCTCTTCATAAAGTTGAAATTATGAGACTCTGCAAATCAAGTAAAATGAATTTATTCCAGAAATGTTTTTCAAGATTTTTTCTTCTGGTTTAACTCATTTTGATTTTTATATCAGGTTTCAAGATTTTTTTAAATAGTGTTTTTCTTATGCTATTTATATTTTCATGTTCAACCATCCAACATACAAAGTAATTTTGATTTTAAGATTAAAAATGCTTTGGTTAATTAGAAAAATTTTAAATTTCACATACAAAATCTTTATAACCTCCAAATCAAATATTTCATAAGAGAAAAAACTTTATATTTGTTATTTTTACTACCATATCTCTATACAGGTTTGGTAGATTTAACTAATCTTATAACTACTATAAAATTGTGAGAAATAAATGTAGATTATACTTTTTTCATTATGTAATGACTAAAAATTATAAAACAAAACCCAAATGTTTTATCTATGTAGCTTCAATCTCATAACATTTATAAATATTTATTGTTATTATATCAACCCTCCAGCTGTGCTTAGCTAGCATTACATGTGTTACATGTGTACTAATGTTACTATATTTAGTGATTTTAAACTGGTCTGCACAAAGTGATCTGTGTTTTAGTGGACCAGCATTTTGTAAAATACAGTCACGTTTTAATTACAATACAATATATATCTATATACATTATTACTATTTACAAATATAGTCACTATTTTTTTGAAACATAGAACGTTAAATAAAAACTTATAGGGTAACAATTATCTCTTCAAGTTAAGATCTTTGCACTCATTTGCTGCTTGCTCTAGGTTATGAAGCCTTTTAATTTTCTTTTATGTTTTAAAAATATTTGGATAACGAAAAGGGTTAAAATACTATATGAAAAACCATTTCACACTGCAATCTAATTTAATGTAAGTAACTGACCGTTGCTTTGTTGACTGTTTGATTGACTGTAGCATTTACCTTAATGTGTTATAATTAGAGATACAGTTTTGTATTTTAGTTATGTATTATTTATGGTTTAAAATGCATAGTTATAACATAACTAATCATAATTAAATTGAGCTCCTTTACTGCCAGGTTATGTAATTGAAATTGATATCGTCGCGTATGTTATGATTTGAAGCTTTGTCATATCCAAGAGTTAAGTCCTTTATTTCAAAATAAACCTTTAAAAAATACTTAAAACTTCATAAATTTTTAATGCACAATAAAAAGACTTATTTACCTTAAAAATAATTTTTGATATCCTTTCAGGAGGTTCCAGAAATTATGCAAATGTATTTTGTTTGAACATTTTTGGAGAGTTTTACATGTGTTCTCAAGGCTTACAATGTTACATTATGAATGAAAATATTTTTGAAGGCCTGTGCATGTCTCCCAAACATTTATTCTCAAGGACACTTCTGACTTGTGTCAAGATGAATGATAAGTAGTAAAAGACAAGAAAGGAAAATAAAACATTAAAAATTAACTATATGTGTAAAAAAAAAGATCTAATATTTTGTTTTGCAGCTTCTACAGCTCTGCACTATTTAGTAGGTCATTTTCAGGTTGAAACGTTGTTCTCTTCTTTATTAGTGAAGTACATCGTTCTTCCAGGCTTATCTTTATTCCCAATTTGACATACTGTATGAAGTATTTTTTCATCTCCTACATAGGCTAGACACAGCTAATAATTTACCATTTTTTTAGTGTTGGAAACTTCCAGTCTGTTTTTATTTGACTTAGGGGTGGAGTTTCTCTTCTGATGATGTAAAGTATTCTTCATTTGTGCCGTTAAATCCATGCATGATTTCAACACATACATGCATTCAGCAGTTTCACTGAGTTCGTTGCTAATTTTGATCAAACCTTCGATTTTTTTATCACAAGTTACTGAGATTAGATTGACTACAGCAGTGTACTGACATAACCCTCCACCATCAGTATATTACAGAGAAAGCATTTACCTAAAAATTAAAATTTATTAGTAGGTATATGATTGAGAGTTTGCCAGAGCAGTTATCTGATGTATTTATTTAACCAAAACCCATTGTATTTTATGTTAAATTCAAAGTAATTCTGAATTACTTGAACATATTTTGTATATTTTTTTGTGTGTGTTTTGTTTATTTGAAAACCTATCTTCAAAAATACTTAGTTGTGAAATTTATTGCTGTTATCACTTCATGAGTAACACCCTGAATGAATTTTCTATTCTATTTGTTAGACAAAAAATTCTTGTGCACATTTTCCCTTTGCTCTCTTACTTGTATAACTTTGTATTATGCATACTTTTATATTCATTATTAGATCATTACTTTTCTAATATTTATTTTACAGCACCACTAGGAGGTCGAGGAGGAAGGGGTAGAGGCAGTTCTCGAGGTAGGGGAAGAGGCTATCGAGACAGGATTTATTAACGTGTTTTATGCATTCCAGTAATTACATCGAATAGTTTCATACATTCTTTGTTGTGTTTGTAGCAGTGTCTTTATTTGGCAAGTCAATGATGAATTTTATTCTATACATTTCTGTGGCTGGATCACCTGTGTAAACCATTAAACAGTAATATGGCTTCTGTTGGAATGGTTGTGTGTCTTTTGACTTTTTTCTGTGTCATTTATACTTCAACTTTTGACTGATGAATAAATATAAATTTTACATTAATAAGAATCTTGTGATTGTAGACATTCACATCCTATTTTGCTCACAAGAGCTATATTTCAAAACTTAGTATACATCGTTTCAACACCAAATGTACCTTAATTTGTCATAAATTTAATTATTTTACTCAGGAATTATTTTTTGTTGTATCAATTTTGTAATAAAATTATTTTATGGGTATGCTAATATGGTAATTTTAAAATTTAATATTTCAAAATTGTGTCTTTTTGACATAATGTAAAATACATTTATATATAGTTGTAATTCATATAAAGTTAAGGTGGAATATATCAAATTACAATTTGTATCTCAGGATGGCTGGTATGGGTATTAACACTTTTACTAATAAAGCAGAGAACAACATTTCAACCTAAGAAGGTCAAAACATTGTTCTCTGCTTTATTAGTAAAAGTTTTAATACCCATACCAGACATCCTGAGATACATTTTTACTTCAAGTGGGTTTCTTGTCAACAGAATTACAATACAACAATACAACAATATTTGTCATCTTGTTATTAATATGATGCCACCAAAAGGTTAGTGCTTTTGGGAAGGGTGACAACTCCTTCTAAAACAAAATAGTCATATACTCAGATTGTAAATATGTGTTCAGAAAGGGGATTTTTAATTTTCGAGATAAAGATATTTGTAATTAATGGCATTGAAAAAAAAAGGAACATGGATCAACTTGTGACCCAGGACCATCCAGAAAGAGATGTGTGTGAAGTTGGACGTGCTGTGGTTAAGCAAATTGTATAATCTTATGCTGGCTGAGAATCCACAAACACAAGGGAGAATGATAAAATCCATCCAAGTGCTCCCCAGAACAGTGCATAAGATAAAGAAGGAGCTCCATCTGACAAGGTTACACAATTCACGTATACACAGGATTCTTTTATAACATATCCTTTGAACTGTCACATACATCGAGAAACTGTAGAATAACATAGGTATTTGTGAAAATTCACTCAAAGATATACCAGTGAAATTGCAAGGTGGAGTAATTGTGGATTTCTGTGTTATAGGATTATATGAAACAGGGAAACTGTTATCCTCATACTTTATATGTATTATAGAAAGCCAGCAGGAAGAAGTGGTATGCTTAAGACATGACAGCTCGACAGTGGGGGCTTTTGCAGATATAACTGGGCAGTAAAAATATGGTGAGGCTCCAAAATCATTTTCATATAACATACTCAACATCTTGTTTTAAAATAATTTGATGAAATGTCTTATATTCTTGAAACTTGGTGTTTTTTTTATCCAGTTAAACTTTAATAATGAGGTGTAGGTTATTAACTTGGATTCAAGGAGTTCTGGTTGGTAAAACAAAATGTATTACACAGTGAAGAAATACCTCAACAGTCTTTGGACTTTTTTCAAATTGGACGTGACTGTGATACCAGAGTCGGTTCAAGCAAGTTTTTTTCATCTCCTAATTTGATTGCTTTATGTAATTTTTAATTGCATGTTTCTTGCTGAAACTGTTCAGTTTAAGGGGACTCCCCATCCCATTGAAAAAAAACGCCAAAAAAAAAATGTACACACGTATATTACCTTTATATATTTGTTGATTTAACAGCATGATGTTAATCTTCTATCTGCATGATGCTATTTATAATACTTTGGCCTCACTGCTTATAATAGTTGTTACACAAACAAATACTGATTGGAGGCTAATAGTGAGAACAAGCGATTTCATTCTGGGTGTTTTAGTAGATGAAAGCTTTGTTGATCAACAGGCTGTTGTTGGTCACACTTAGGAAATTGATCTTTCTTTATCTGATGTATAAGCAGATCATATCCTTTGCAAAGAGGTTACAAGAATGTTAACATTTTATTTGAGGTGGTGGCTTGTGGCATACATAGACCAATGAAGCCAACTAATATAGAAGTGACTTTTAAACAGTTATTTTTACAGCCTACAACACTTTATAAGTGAGATGTTTGATGTGAATGTTAATGTAACAGAATGTTTTTTAATAAGTTGAGAAGTGTTTGATCCATGATTGTTTTAGTTATTTTTTGTTGCACAAGAAATTAGTATCATTACTAGATGTTCAGTTCCATTCCAGAGTTGGAAAATTGACACATCTTTCAGGTAATATAAAAAAAATGTACTGTTGATGAAATTTTGTTGGTTATAGTAGCATTAAAGACTGAATGATGCAAGTGAAAAAGCACAAATGTTTTTATAATTCATTATTTTCAATTACATGTTAATAAATTCATCAAAGTAACCAAATGTGTTTTTATATGAATTCCATCAATTACAGAGAGAGAATGCATTGGAAGCTTCTAGAAGAAGGTGTGGGTCAGTTGGCAACATCTAATAAGTACATGTGATTTTTATCAGATAAATAACATACTTCAGATGGTAGCATAAGAACAGCTTTGAGCTGAAATCATTCAAAGTGAATAACGTTTTGACCTCTCTTTGTTTGTTCAATTTTTGTCTTATTTCATTCGCTTGTTTTTGCCTCCTCCTTTTCTTGTTCTTTTGTTTGTTGAATCATTTTATTGTTTGTCCTCAGGAGTCACTTTGCATGGCTACATTATTGTTTAGACCAACATGTGCATTTATCATAGAGGAACCAGTTCTGCCTTTTTGTGGAAGGCATGTTTCCATCATGAAATTCCCTCCAGTGGGACAGCGGTATGTTTGTGGACTCATTCCACTGAAAATTGGGTTTCAATACCTGTGGTGGGCAGAGTGCAGATATCCAATTGTGTAGCTTTGTGCATAATTCTAAACACAAAAACAAATCATAAGGAAAAAATCTAATTTTTTAAGAAAAAAAGATTATAAAGTTATAAACTGTACTTGTATATGGCCAGTTCTATAACTTAGATTTTCTTATCAGTGATAACTGGTTATCAGTATATTTATTTTTTCTTTTAACATTTTGTACTGATAATGCAATAAGAATGATTTCTTGAAACTGTGTTAAATATGTTAAACAACATAGTAAAAAAAGAGAGTGGGAACACTTTACAACTATGTGTTGAAGTGTGGTCATAAAAACCTTCTAGAGTATAACATGGTAAAGGAAGGGTTAATACAGGACGAGTTAGGTTTGTAATTTATGTGTGGCAATGTTTTAAACCCTTGCCCAGTGGAAAAGAAAAATTTAAAGATGCCACAGCACTTGTGTAACAGGACTTCAGGTAGAAACATTCTCAAAACAATGATCTTGAAATCCAACAGGAATTAAACTTCTATATTGATTATAATACTGTAAATGTTTCAAAGAGTTTGTGTTTACTAATATATTGATAAGTACTTGCATCATAATGAAATGTATAGAACACCACTTGAAGTATAAATAATTTATTGTTAGGACATTTTCATCATAATATTATCTAAAATGGAATTTTTATTGAGTAAAACTTACTTTTTATAGTTGATAACAGTGTGGTAGAAAATGTATAATTAAATCTCTTGGATTGAAAATAGAATAGAAAACCTTTGGAACTCAGTTTAATGAAGCTTTTTTTTATTACATTTTTACTAGAGATAGTCTCAGAGAAATAAACTGAATCAAAACAAGAAATCCAGGAATTAGGAAGTTAATGAAATGTGAAAAACACCATTTGTACACTTATAGTTACAATCATGCCAGTCCATGCAACAAAGCTTCCAAAAACTTGAACATTCACTGTCAGTTCGGCAGGTCGAGCCTGGAAGTTCGCCTTTGGGACAAGGAGCTACAATGAAGATTGGCCATTTTGGGCACTTCCACACTGTATAGAAATAATATGCAGCCATTAGGTGGGTAAATTTGTTTACATCAACTCTGTAATAACCTAATACATAACGTGATTAAAAGAATCTAAAACCCCTGATTAAAAAGAAAGAAAAAACAACAATACTTACTTACATGAAAAGAGACCTAGCTTCTCTAAAGCAGACCTATGATTGGCCAATTACATCAGTGTACATTCCATTTTTGGAACTGAACATGATTCTAAGACCTATACTCAAATTACATACCAATAAATTATGCTGAACTATGATTGGCTGATTACACCAGTGTACATTTCATTCATGGAAATGAACGTTATTCTAAGATCTATACTCAAACTACTTACAAATAATTCATGGTAAACTATGAACTATAGAGTTTAACACTGTATCTGTTACCACTTTATATTTGTGACGATAAATGTACAATTTTTACTAATGCTGCAATAAATTGTTTTCTTTATTATTATGTACGGCCTATTTCTCTCATGAGGAAATATTTTACTATTCCACTTTGCTGTACGTGTAATTATGTTTCATTTGGCTATTCAATGTGTGATTGTTTTATTTTCTCCTGTAACTTGTAAGTTACAGAAGGTATGGCTCAAGAGACCAAAAATCTGAATGGATATACAGTTGTAGAAGAATATTAACTGCAAATCCTTAGAACAGATTTTCTTCTTTTTTGTCTAATCGTTTAGATTTGTTTTACTCAAATTAAATTTTTAAAATTACAACACACATGCATTCAGGTTCAGTGATGAAAGTGGTGATCTCGTTGTCAAAGTTTTTTTTTCCATGTATTTTAAGTTCAGTAAAAATTGTAAAAAAATGTTATTCTATTAAATGTGACACACCCATAAAAAAGAAAAACATGAATACAGGAAAAAATACGAAGTTCAGTTTTTTCTTTCAAAAACACAATCCTTAAATACACGTCTAGTCCTGTGCGACAGGTAATTAACCAAATTGTTCACAGGCATAATGCTTAATTACTTGTCTAATCTTGTACAAGAGATATTTAACCAACATTGTTCACAAACATAATCCTTAATTACATGTGTAGTCCTATGCAACAGGTATTTAACCAACATTGTTCACAAACATAATGCTTAATCACTTGGCTAGTCTTGTGCAAGAGTTATTTAACGAATGTTGTTCATAAACATAATCCTTAATTACAAGTCTAGTTCTGTTCAATAAATATTTAACCAACATTGTTCACAAATGTAATCCTAAATTACAAATATATCATTGTATAAGAGATATTTGATCAACATTGTTCACTTGTTTATATGTAAAATGTTAAACATATTCTGTATTTATTAATTTAACTGTCAAACTCCGAAGTGCTCTCTTCCCACTGGCTCAGCGGTATGTCAAACAACCTTGTACTGTTAGAAACCGGTTTTTGACATCTGTCGTGGGCAAAGAACAGATAGCAGTTTGTGTATCATTATGCTTAATTACAAACAACAACAAAATCCAGAGCGAACAGAGAAAGATTTTGTTATATAAAAAAATCACTTCGTGTTTGTTTATTTTTTTCGAATGAAAACGCTTACCCCTTCCTTAGGGGTTCAGTGGTATACATGAAGGATTGCTTGCTAAAAATTGGGGTTTCAATACCCGTGGTGGACACAGGGCATATAGCCCTTTGTTCAAGCTGAACAACCATACCAATCAATAGAATTACAATGGATTGACTGTGGTCTAATGATTAGAATGTTGAAATGCAAGATGAAAGTTCATAGTTTGTGACCTGATTCTTCAAAACACGCTCAGCACTTTAAGATCACCGAGTCACGAAAAAATCAACTAGGCGTCGTGCCAGAGTTTGAAATACTATGTCCCAGAAGGCACTGATTGGTAGAAATAAACTACTTGGCTCTACTATTTAGAATATTTGTTGTTGTTTTTTCAGATTTGAAATACATGAAGTACAAAAACTGAGATACAACTTTATATGTATACATTGATAATGGTTTTAGAGGTTTCAGCGTTTCCATATTCTCCTGAATCAACATCATACACCTTGCTTTATTTTAGTCTAATTCGATTTTGACCTCTCAGGATGCTTGTCCTTCTCATCACTCTTCTTTCTCCACTTTCAACATCATTTCTTCGCTTCCAGTTAATATAATCTGTTTTATTCGAGCGTGAATAACATCACAGACAAAGCAGTCTCTTTTCTTTTTATATTTATGTTCCTGGAGAGGCATTTTACATATTCTACTTACGAGTACATTTTTTCAATCAGAAAAAGGTTTTTATAGATTGTATTATTGGATTACTTAATCTGGTGCCTCCAATCCGCTTTTTTGGCTCTAACGTGTTTTTTGGGCTTTCTTTTTTTTTCTTCCCTACATTTGCGTTTTTTTTTTTTTTTTTTTTTTTTTTTTGTACAACCGAGGGGTCTTAAAACAAAGGTAAAACCACGTTATTAGGTTCATATAGCCTGCCTAAGCCTTGTGATGGCGAATACCATTGTTTGACCACCTTCCCCTTGATCAGTAGTTTAGAATCAGAAACGATTATACTTGAATTCAAGGGTCTCTGTCTAGGTCGTGTACACGAGGTGCTGACTGAGTTAAGGATTCTAATGTTTTTTTGTATTTTTTATATTCGTTGTGCTTATGTTGTTTTTAGCCAATCTTCTGTCTTTCTGGTACACGTATAGGCTCACACTTTTTGTCAGCCCTACATCCCACGTAATTTTACATAGAATAAAATTAACAATAAGCCCCTCTAGCCCCTACTTAAATACGCCACAGGGTTTAATGGCTTTGTAATTGACCTGAAAGGTAGAAATAATGTACGTTCATACATACTGAGGTCTGGCATGGCCTAGCGCGTTAAGGCGTGCGCTTCGTAATCTGAGGGTCGCGGGTTCGCGCCCGAGTCGCGCCAAACATGCTCGCCCTCCCAGCCGTGGGGGCGTTATAATGTTACGGTCAATCCCACTATTCGTTGGTAAAAGAGTAGCCCAAGTGTTGGCGGTGGGTGGTGATGACTAGCTGCCTTCCCTCTAGTCTTACACTGCTAAATTAGGGACGGCTAGCACAGATAGCCCTCGAGTTGCTTTGTGCGAAATTCCAAAACAAACAAACAAACAAACAAATCATATATACTGTTTGTGTCAAAAGAATAATGATAAATAAGAAACCAACTAATCAGTAGGAACGTAAAAGCAAAACAATAAATGTTGCCTAGGCTTCAAATCTTGTACTCACGTGATATTTTAGCTACTGCAAAGTTAACCAGAAGACCAGTCAAGAAAACTGCTTGGATCAATTTCATTCTCGCAAAACAGCTGAAACAAAAAAGATTTATTACCATCCTGAATCGCAAGTATTTTACTTTATTTTGACCGTAAAAATTTTTTTGTCAAATAGAAAAAAAAAAAGTTTTATAGGATGAAAAAGGTTTCTACGTGTTTTAAATTCATATATAAAATCTTCACACAGACATTACTTCTAACGGATGATAAACACAGACATTACTTCCAACGGATGATAAACACAGACATTACTTCCAACGGATGATAAACACAGACATTACTTCTAACGGATGATAAACACAGACATTACTTCCAACGGATGATAAACACAGACATTACTTCCAACGGATGATAAACACAGACATTACTTCCAACGGATGATAAACACAGACATTACTTCTAACGGATGATAAACACAGACATTACTTCCAACGGATGATAAACACAGACATTACTTCCAACGGATGATAAACACAGACATTACTTCCAACGGATGATAAACACAGACATTACTTCCAACGGATGATAAACACAGACATTACTACCAACGGATGATAAACACAGACATTACTTCCAACGGATGATAAAATACTATGTTTTTACTCTTACGGTTATGTATTTGTTTAGTTACATTTCGGTAAATATTTTTAGTTTTTGGGGGGTACGGAACCTGTCTGTGTCTGTTGAGTATAGAAACATGGACTCTTGGCATTTCTGTGCCTTACCAAACATGCTCGCCCGATCAGACATGGGGATGGTATAATGTGTCAGTCAGTCCCATTATATGTTGGTAAAAGAGTAGCCCAAGGATTGGTGGTGAGTAATGATGACTAACTGCTTTCCCCCTAGTCTTACACTACTAAATTACGGACGGCTAACGCAGGTAGCCCTCGTGTAGCTTAACGCGAAATTCAAAACAAATAAATCAGCTGTGGGGGCGTTACAATATCAATCCCATCATTCGTTGGTAAAAGAGTATCCCAAGAGTTGGCGGTGTATGATGATAATTAGCTGGCTTTCCTCTAGTCTATCATTGCTAAATTAGGGAGCGCTAACGCAATAGCTCTTGTGCAAGATTTGTAAGAACTTTAAAACAAACAGACATTTCTGTGGAGAGTATAATTAGAGGTCAAAGCGTATCTGATCCTCCAGGGTACATAAGACCACCCAAATCCCGAGAGAGAGTATAATTAAATAACTACAAATTTTGCCCCTATTCTTATGATCATGACAGGCCAAACTTTCTCGTGAAGATTATATTTTATTTTTTACTCTTTCATTTGTTTTTGTTTGTTTGCTTGTTTTTGAATTTCGCGCAAAGCTACACAAGAGCTATCTGCGCTAGCCGTCCCTAAATTAGTAGTGTAAGACTAGAGAGAAGGCAGCTAGTCATCATTACTCACCGTCAACTCTTGGGCTACTCTTTTACCAACGAATAGTGGGATTGATCGTCACATTACAACACTCCCATGGCTGAAAGGGCGAGCATGTTTGGTGCGACCGGAATTTGAACCCGCGACCCTCAGATTACGAGTCGCACGCCTTAACCCACCTGGCCATGCCGGGCCTTTTCCTCTTTCGTCCCTTATGATAACTCTTGCTACTGTTCGCAAGACCGTTTTTTTAATGTAGTGGGGTAGACTGGCTTAGTTACAATAAGTTATCTAATAACGAAGAATATAAATGCTTAAACCTTTCGAAATAAAACAAATTATAGATTTTGTCTGCAGTAAAAAACAACAAAAAAGACACCTTTTCTTGCGTGATAAAACTAACGGTGGGGTTCTAAATAAAGGCATTAATTAATTAAATATATTTATATACAATAATAAGAATGTTTAAATTTTACGCATTTCCCTTCTTCAGGGATAAAATTATTTTTGTACTATGATGAAAAACTGACAGTCTAACAAACAACAGATAAGTGACCCCGTTTGCCAAATAATTTTTCTAAACCTTTAATGTGTAAAATTCGCTGACCTGACCAATCATATAATTACGGTTTCATGTTAAATAAATTCCATATTAATTTTGAGTCTCGATAAAAAATAATATAAGTATAGATTAAAGAAAATTCTATTTTAGTATAACATAGGTAGTAAACAGTTGACGAACCTAGTGAAAAAAAAGTTTATTTACCTTCTCCAATCTAAGCATGTGCTTTGTCTGCTCTCGATAACCTTCGTAAAAATATTAACCGATGACATTTATATGTTTTATTGAGCGATTTCTTCCAGGAATTGGCTCAACCCAAAACGGAAGAATATTATAGCTCGACCCAAGCGGGAAGAAAAAAAAAAAGCGCTGCTAAGTATCGTGCCCAACCCAAATTGAGAAAGGTCAGTGTTGGTATTTATAACGTCTAAAGAGCTTATTTTAATTAAATTAATTTAATTAAATTAAAGTTGTCGCTAAACCATGTTACTTTATATTTTATGGATAATTGGAGTTGTTAGACTACTCCCCAGTTGCACAGCGGTGTGTTTGCAGACTACTCACACTGCTAAAAGCCAGGTTTGGATACCTGTGGTGGGTAGAGTACAGATAGCCCATTGTGTAACTTTGTACTGTATTCCAAACAAGAAACAAACTTGTTAGATTTTGAAAATATCTACAGCTTAATTCGTTATTAAAGTCGCTTGGTGGGGGCAATGACTTACGACATTAAAATGCTAGGTTTGATTACACGTGGGGGAAATGGCAAATAGCCTAATGTGGATTTGCTCTAAGACAAACAAACATTTAAAGTCTTCTAATGGGACAACGGTAAATTTACAAACTTTCAACACTAAAATGCGAGGTTTGATTCACCGTTATGGACATAGCAGACAGCACAATGTGACTTTGTTCTAAAACAAATGGACATGATTAAAATTTCCTTTAATAGATTTATTATGGAAATGTATTTTCAATGAATAACCATATAATCAGTATTCTAGTGGCCCATCACGGCCAGGTGGTTAGAGCACTCGACTCATAATCCGAGGGTCACGGGTTAGAATCCTCGTCACACCAAACATGCTTGCTCTTTAAGCCGTGGGGGCGTTGTAATAATACGGTTAATCCCAATATTCGTTGGTAACAACATAGCCCCAGATTTGGCGGTGGATGGTGATGACTAGCTGCTTTCTTTCACGTCTTACACTGCTAAATTAGGGACGGCTAGTGCAGGTAGCCCTCGTGTAGCTTTGCGCGAAATTCAAAACAAATAGGTAACAAAAAGGATTCGATTTGTTGTTTTTCTGAAAAAAAAATGAAATTCATCAAATCGTTTTATAGGACAGGTTGTATCATTCAAGTAATAATTAGGATTTGCAATTATGTAATGCTAAATATTATTTTTAAGACTTCTTATGTCTTTGGATCATTCTTCCTTGAATATACACAAATATTTGTAGTACGCTTTTAGTATCTTCCGAAGTATGTAATGATCAATTAGTTAATTATATGGTCGGATGCGTTTCGAAAGTTGTTGCGAAAACTGAGTTGAGAGTTATATGGACCATGATCAACATAACGAGATATTATGTACTGTTTTTGGTAAATTTTATTAACTTCAGCTTTTACTAATTTTCCTTTTTAAAAGTTGTAACTTTAATTTATTTGTAAGCTTAGTTTTAGTGCATAGCTGCAAAAGGGGCTATTTTTTCTGTGTCCGACATGGATCGAACCCAAAATATTTAGCATTATTTTAATCCCTGAAACTTACCCTTTAGTCTTCATGGGACAAAATTGCTACCGAAATTTCTCAAAGATGGGCTACGACATCTTTAAGCTTGTTTTAGCTTTAACTTTCAGAGAAATGTACAACACTAAAGGCTCGTATTTAGTTTCTTTTCAACAATAAACATGAAAAGTGCCTCGTCTAATTTTAATCTTTTCAGACCAGAGATAAATCATAAACATGATTTACCGTATTTTACCACAAAATACAATTATGCAATTTAAATTGCCAACACAACAAGTATTTAAAAACGTAAAACAACAAGACCGCAAATACGAAAATTTATAAAAAATAATCTCAAATATAAAATGTGCCAAACTGGAAGAACCCATCCTAATATTTGTTCACGGAAAATGAACAATAAAATTATTTAAGAACAAGAAAAAATCGTATCGTGGTGAAAAGTATTTTTCTAATTTTAATATAATAATATAATTAAAATTTTAATAAACGTAGTTGTGCTTTTGAGATATAAATAGCTCTTTATATGTTACTAATTTTTTTAATTTCTTGGATAATGGACATAACTTGAAGAATTTACTTAAAGAAAACAGTTGGTGCTGAAGTAAAAACTAACAGTTTCGTAACTTACTTGATATTATTGTAATATTTTAACGTATTACACGTTCCTATTTTCTTTAATATTATAGTACTTATTATGCATTTACTATTTGTTCTGTATATGTGCAGGCTTTCAAATAACAAAAGCTGTTAAGTCGATTTTATTTTGAAGCTTCTTTTGTTTCTTTGTTGTACTCGGAATGGATAATGGGTAATACCTGAGAAGATTAACACCATTACGACTCTTTTTGAAAGCGTGCCTATAGCAGCGTTCTTCAACGATTTGTCAGGCCATATATAAATGTTGTGGCTCCACTTGTAATGAGACTGATAAGTCACTTGTACGCTAGCTGCACGGTCTAGGTGTTTTGCATGTTTGGGAACATTATTTAGCTAATACAGTTGAACAGAGAGAATCCAGTAAAGTTGATTATGTCACGTAATTAGCAGCAATTAATTAGACACACTGTATTTATGTTTATTGTTCTAATAAAGATGATTAATTTGGTATTACACTTTATGTTACTTCATTTTACACCGATTCTGTTAGTAAGATATTTAGCAATACCCCATTATCTTTGGCGAATCACTTGCTATGATGTAAACCTATCCAATATAGCTCTAAAATTAATTTGTACGCATTTATGTTAAAAGGATGTAGTCACAAATTTATATCTATAAGATTTCACTATACAAATCTACACCGTGTGAAAAGAAATATTAACATCTGAAAAACTACGGTAGTTGCCTGATAGGTGCTTTTTGTTTTTCTGAATTTTACGCAAAGCTTTTCGAGGGCTATTTGCACTAGCCGTCTCTAATTTAGCAGTTCAAAACTAGAGGGAAGGTAACTAGTCATCACCACCCATCGCCAACTCTTGTGCTACTCTTTTACCAACGAATAGTGGGATTGACCGTCAAATTATAACGCTCCCACGGCTGAAAGGGGGAGTATGTTTGGTGTGACGGGAATTCTAACCTGCGACCCTCAGATAATGAGTCGAGTGTCCTAACCACTAGGTGTTGCAACATTATATCAGAAAAATAGTGATAAAAAGTCTGTTTGTTTGTAATTAAGTACAAAACTACACAGTGGGCTATCTTTTCTCTGCCTACCACAGGTATCGAAATCCCGATTCTAGCATTGTAAGCACACAGATATACCGCCGTGCCAATGAGGGGGCGGTAATAAATGGAGAGGAGAAAGTATGGCTTATAATAATAACATCTTTTCAATGCCCCCTTATAATTTAACATCATTCATTATACTTATCCTAATTTAATGTATTTTGTTAAAAAAAACTCATCTTCATGGATCAGTGGTAAGCTTTGTAGCTTATAACATTAAAATTCGGCATTCGAACCCTGCTACAAATACAGTTAAACTTCATAAAAAAAGTACAAAAGCAATATTTTACTCGTTTCTTCCAAATCATGTAACTTTTATTTTTATAATTATATTTGGGTTTCGTGGTCTCACTTTGAATGTCAAGTTTCACTCGATTAACACTTTAACCTTCTCTATTTTGAAAGCATAAAAAATTATAAAATATCGGTTTTCTAAGAGGCAGATAACCAACTTTTCTGATAAAATCCAGACAGTGGCAAGCTTCTGTTCAATATATATAAAATACAAATGAACTTTTATGTTATGAATAAAGGAAGTGCATACACAGTTTCTGGGATGCACGAATACGTCATGTTGATGAACATCGTCCACTGTTTGTATCTCCTGCCAATCTCTTGTAGGCGACCAGAGCTGGGGCTGTGCTTCCCACTAGTTGCTGAGAACCTAGAGGTAACAGGTATTATCCATTCGGAGTACAACAAAGAAAAAAAACTGGAAAATCAGATGAGTGGATACAGATCTCGTATGCGAGGTATGTTTTTTATATTTTTTATTAGTAAATATCCCCCCTATCCTTAAAATATTTGTCTAGTGTAATAATAGTCAGGATTTTACACAAAGATTTGTAACTGTGAAAACTAAACTTTCTGGTAACGTGTTTTTCTGCTCACATGTGACGTTTTGTGTACTTAACCTATATTTTCATTTTTGAACTAAATAGTGTTTGTACGAAGTTTAAGAAATTTGATTTAGTTTAACGTTTGGATAACATGTGTACTTTATTTAAACTAGAACTTGCATTTAATTTCAAGCAACCATAGTAGTGGTATTTTTATTGTATTTAAACCTAACCAGTGGTTTTCTTTAACTTAAAGAAAAAATACTCTGAACTTACAAGACCTCATTCAACCTTACCGGCCTTTTTCTCTTATCATTTCAACATTTACCACTAACCACTGCCATATTGGTTTTGTTATTGTACCGCTGGTCTGTATTCCTATCAAAAAACATTTTGTCTGTGAACTTATCGAACTGTTGGTGTCTGACTTGTCGTTCTCAATGACTTGATTGCAAATTGGAAGTGCATTTTTACTTCACTGTCTCTAAGTATTCAGCTTGTAGGCCTAACTGACTGATCTTAAGTGAAAAAATGTCATCAGAAATACCACAGAGCAGTAAGGAATAGAATGTTTTAATGCCATGACCAATGATGTTGGTATTTAGAAGTACTGATTTCTCTCAAAAAATGTATAGCAACCTTATAGGTTGCATTTTCTATAGAAAGACGAGTGCACAATCCAGAGGACGATGAATCTGGTGCTAGGAAGAATGTCTGTAGGAAGAATGGTCAGATCTAGGGTAAGTACTTTTCTGAATCTCAGACTTTTTATGGATAATGCTAAGTGCCTTGTAGACCATCATCCTCTAGCCAGGAATCAGGGACTAGCAGGAGCATCCAAAAAGTCTTACAATTCTCTGCCTCTGAGACTAAGCCAACACAGCTCAGACGCCAGTGTTACTGTAGTCGTCGGAGACTGAATGAGGCAAACTATAGATGACCTTTAATTTCTCAGTAACTAGAGGGAAGCACAATCCCAGCTCTGGTCGCCTACAAGGGATTGGCAGGAGATACAAACAGTGGACGATGTTCATCAGCATGACGTATTTGTGCATCCCAGAAACTGTGTATGCACTTCCTTTATTTATAACATAAAAGTTAATTTGTATTTTATGCAAAAATTGAACAGAAGCTTGCTAGTTTCTGCAATTTTTATTATTATTTTACAGGTATGATTTTACGTTATAGTAAAAATTATCAGGGCCCTAAAGTGTACTTTGTTTGTTGATGGTCGCACTAAGTGAATACAAGGGCTAGCGTGCATTGCCAGAAAGACAACATGGATTTGAACTTAGAAGTGAAACGAGTTAGTGAAATTCAAGATTGACTTGTATATGTCACAATAGTAATGTAGTTTTTTCTTGCAGTAAGTTCTTTTAAACTTAATTTTGGATTATTTTTATTGAGTGTCTTCATTTTTACCTAGTTTACTTTACAAATGGAACCACATGGACTTATAGAAGAATCTTCATTTGGGAATACTGTTGCTCTTACGTCCTTTCTTTTTAAACCCATACACACAAAGCGTGTGTGTTTGTGTGTGTTTTCTTACAGCAAAGCCACAAAGGGCTATCTGCTTAGCCCACCGAGGGGAATCGAACCCCTGATTTTAGCGTTGTAAATCCGGAGACATACCGCTGTACTAGCGGGGGGCCCACACAAAGCACACAATAACTTTGCATATTGTAGTGTCTATTGTTTTATATTGTGTTTTAAGAGTATTATCAAGCATGATTTATTTGTGTGAACTTTTAGTTTTGTTTAGTCCCCTTCGTGGTATGGTAACAGCAATTTCTAGAGAAATACATTTCAAAACACGAGATTATAAGACCTCCTGTCGTTAGCGGGCCTAATGTATCTCAATTGCTGACTAACCAAGATATATCACTGTAATGAAGTGAGAATTAACGATAATAAAAAACAAATACAACATAATGTTGGTGATATTCGGTATATGATTCAGAAAAATCTAAGAATGCAATTTAAGTTCGTTGTAGCTTTCGCAACTAGATTTGTATTTTTTTCTTTCTTAGATGATTTTAAAAAAAATTAATGGAAAACGCATTTTATATTCTCTACGTTCATTTCGTGTTGTTGCTATCAGCTCTGTTATTAATCTACAACGGAAGAACACAGAAAACTAACCCAGTTTGGGAAGAGTTCGTGTTCATACTGCACCAAGAGATAAGTGGTTCAGGAAACTATTTCCTGTCAGGTTTATTTGTTATCAAGCACAAAGTTACACAAGGGACTATTCACAATTCTAGAGTTACAATCTCTCAGAATTATCCCTGAGCTATAAGAGGACTTCCTGTCAGGAGACTAAATTTAAATTGTCAGTAGACGTGAAGTCCTCCTTAAGGATATACAATTAATTTATGTTTTTCTTCATACAATTATTTATCTTATGTTTAAGCAACGCAAGAGGTAAATAAATTGTGCTCACATATTTTATAAATTTTTATTTGTTTCAATGTTAAACGACTAAATGGTCTATCTGCCCTGCGTCTGTCGAAGGAATCGAATGCTAAACCTTGGTTTTATAAGGTCACTGTTCAGTAATTTTTTATGCATTTTCAAGTATAATTGAACATTTCGTTTTTGTTTGTTTATTTATATGAGAACAAAGCCATGTTGAGCTATTTCCTGTGTCTAAGGCGGAGAATCGAGCGCGGATCTTAGCGTGTAAGCCGTGAAATTAACGCTGTACCAGAGGGGAGGATTTTTGTTTTGTATTAAGAAACTAAATAAAAGGGCAAATAGTTTAAACTAACCAGACTGATTTTTTTTAAAAAAAAGGTCTTGTGTGTGCGATTTAGAGAAGAAAGAACTCGCCCATATTTTTACGATGCAATTTCAATTACACTATGTAACAAAATTTTTACTGTTTCTTGTTTCTGGGCAGAAAGTATTATTTCCCAATTGCTTATGCCTAAAGTAAATGGAAACTTTGCTTTTCCGACCTGGATAATGAAATTTTCAACTTTACCCATTTTCCAGAACATCCCATGTAGATTCAGTAGTGAGTAGCTGATAGAATAATTTCTCGAACTTACAAGAATTTTCAAGAACTTTCTAGAATCTTGTAGAACTTACAATAATTTTCTATAATGTTATAGAACGTACGAGAATTTTCAAGAACCTTTTAGACTTTTCTAGAACTTTTCATAGTAAATTATATATACAGGGGCTCATCACTCACCACTTCAGTTTAGTTCTAGCTGCCTAAGTGAACACATAGATCATCTACGCTAAAGGAGTAGGATTTTTTAGATAAAAGTGTGCAAGTCACAAGTCAAAGAAAGCGTCACCGACATTTTGCAAGCTTCTTCACTCGTCAAGATGGGCTCTGCTTCTGCCACAGTGTATCCGGTCTGTACGAGGCAATTAGAAATACCTGTAACCCAAACGAGTGACGCCTTTTCATTGATAGCTCATCCAGAAGCCTCAAAGCTGTGCTGCTCTATAACGGGAATAAGTATCCGTCTCTTCCCCTGGCTCATTCAGTGCACCTCAAAGTGGAATACAACAGCGTCAAAACCTTGCTAGAAGCCTTGAAGTATGATGAGTATGGCTGGGAAGTTATCTGAGACTTCAAAATGGTTACATTCCTGATGGGTTTCTAAGGAGGCTTTACTAAGTTTCTCTGTTATCTTTTCCTTTGGGACAGCAATGGCACCGCAATGCACTACAACAGGAAGCTCTGGCCACAACGGACCGAGTTCTCTGTAGGGAGGCACAATGTTAAGTGTGAGTCACTAGTGGACCTCCAGAAGGTGTTGTTCCCACCATTGCACATAAAATTGGGTCTTATGAAACAGTTTTCTACAGCTCTTGATAAGGAGTCTGCAGCCTTCAAGTACCTTCGAGACTTCTTCCCTAAGCTGTCTAAGGCAAAGGTCAAAGCTGGTGTCTTCGTTGGACCACAAATAAAGAAGATCCTGGAGTGCACAGAATTCTCTAATAAGCGCAGTAGGAAAGGAAAAAAAGCTTGGGACAGTTTTATCGCAGTGGTTCGGGGCTTCTTGGGCAATCACAAGCCTGAAAATTATTTGGAACTGGTTGAGGTTTTGTTGAAATGCTACGGCACAATGGGCTGCAGGATGTCTCTGAAAGTCCATATCCTTGACACTCATCTTGATAAATTCAAGGAGAGCATGGGAGCATATCAGAGGAGCAAGAGGAACGCTTCCACCAAGATATATTGGACTTTGAACGCCGCTACCAAGGAGGGTATAACGAAAACATGATGGAAGACTATGTTTGGGGGTTGATACGTGAAAGTGATTCACATTACAATTGCAAATCTCGAAAAACTACTCACTTCTAAACATTTTTGTATAACGTTAGTATAAATACATGTGAATCTTGATTCATGTGTTGTTTTATTCAGACCTTATGTTATTGAAAATGCGCAAATTTGCCCGTTTTTACGTAGAAAATAGTTTGTATGGAATAATGGCCATTTTCTATACTTTTACAACATAAGCAATTAAGAAATAACACATACTATCCAGGAACCAAATTTATGTTACATAACATTATTATATTCAAAACTTGGGTAACTGCTGAGTTATCACATTCACTGATAAATATTAACAGGTTGTGTTACCTATGGGACACAAAGATTGAATGTAGGACTTGAACTAAAAATCAAATTAAGACTTTGTATTTGTGATGGTAATTTATTTTACAAATGACGTTACTTTACAACTAGTTCATTGACACTGACATTATTCCCCATCACAGAAATGGTGTTACAGTTACATTACTTTATTGCTTTTACTAAACCCTCTATACAACCTTAGTGTTTATTGATTGAATTTAGCGCAAAGCTACACGAGGGCTATCTGCTCTATCCGTCCTTAATTTAGCAGTGTAAGACTAGTAAGAATGCAACTAGTCATCACCACCCACTGCCAACTCTTAGGCTACTCTTTTACCAACGAATAGGAGGATTGACCGTCACATTATAACGCCCCCACGGCTGAAAGGGCTAACATGTTTGGTGTGACGGGGATGCGAACCCGCGACCCTCGGATTACGAGTCGAGTGCCTTAACCACCCGGCCGTGCTGGGCCACGTGTGTTTATTGATACCCTGGTGGCTTCTTTCAAGACAATACAAGAAGTTATTTTTCCTTCCTGAGCCAAAATAAAGATATTTCTTCGTTATCATACTCTTGAACACCTAACACAGAACTGACCATGTGAATCCATCGAAAAATCACCCATACTGTACTATACATTCCTTGGGACTCAGCGCATGAAACAAAACAAAACAAAAACTCAACATGCTAATAAACCAAATAAACACAGCCATAAAACTATGCTTACCAGATAAAATTAATGACAAATTAGACAAAATAAAACAATACTTCATCAACATCAATAATTTTCCTCCACAAACCGTAGAAAACATTATATGCACACACCTAGACAAAAAGCAAAATCAACTAACAAAGGTAAATATATCCCACGAATTGAAAAATCACGAAACCATATATTGCTGCATACCATATATTCCCGACATCAGCAGAAAAATAACCAACATTTCGCAAAAACTGGTAACAAAATATGATATTCCAGTTAATACCAAATTTATTCAAAACCAGGCACAAAACTAAGATCTATACTATGCAGAAACTACGCTGACAAACACCACACCAACTTTATTTATAAAATACACTGTGATAACTGCCACGACTTCTATATTGGAGAAACAAGGAGAAAAATGGAAACCAGATTCAAAGAACACAAAAAGTCACTTTCACACGTTTTCGAACACTGCAAATCAAATAAACACAGCATAACCATACAAAAACTCCCAAATACTATATAAAGAAAGAAACATAAACAGACGCAAAATTAAAAAAGCCTTACTTATATAACAAATCAAGCCCAAAATAAACTACTACAAAGAAACACCTTTATATCTATATTAATAAATATAATCAAACATCTAAGCACGCCTTTTACATCCCTACACTCAGTTACACAACCCCCTTTTAAGATGTGGTCAGCTATCGGTCAGTTACCTCTTTCTTTCCTTGTGAACCTGACGATGTTGTTCCCTCCTCTACATAAAATTTTTTCTCAACTCATGCCAGCCGTTTTTACCTATATATATTTTCTCTACAAGTGGGTTTTCTCGTCATCACTGATTTTCTTCTACTTAATATAAAAGGGTAAAATTCGATAATATGATTCCCAAAATAAAGATTATTATTATTTGTTTTAAACTTACTCTCTCTATTAAGTTTGTTCTCTCACAAGTAAGTTCCTCGCTCGTACAGCGGTAAGTCTACGGATTTACAACGCTAAAATAAGGGGTTCGATTCTCCTCGGTGGACTCATGAGATAGCCCGATGTGGCTTTGTTGTAAAAAATAACACAAACACACAAGCAAAGATTTTCAAGCTCTTCTGTCTGCTGGTTCCAATTTCACCTGAGAGATGCTGTAACTATACGGGAAAGAATGTTCGCGTAGAACGATCGTAACATATACCAACTGTGTACCGGGAAAATAATGTTGGGAATGAATGCTATATTTTTAAAATTTTAGACTATAACCTATGAAAAGTATTAAAAATTACTATTCACTTAAATATTACCAGGCAATGATGTGCATGTGTGTTCTAGACTAATATATTAATGCATCAAGTGATATTATTATGCTTGAAAAAATGTAGATCTTACAAATGAGAAATATTTTATAAACTAATAAACGTTTGTTGAATTTTTCAATATGTAAATTACAATAACTAATGTTAGCGTCTGGGGCCAAGCATGGCCAGGTGGTTAAGGGCACTCGACTCTTAATCCGACAGTTGCGGGTTCGAATTCCCGTCACATTAAACATTAGGGTCATTATTATGTAATGGTCAATCCCACTTTTCGTTTGTGAAAGAGTAGCCCAGAAGTTGGCGGTGGGTGCTGATGACTAGCTGTCTTCCCTCTAGTATTACATTGCTAAATTAGGGACGGCTTGCGCAGATAACCCTCGAGTAGCTTTTCGCGAAATTCAAAACAAACCAAACTCAGCGTGTGTTAATGTTTTATATATTTCGCCAAAATATCCACACCATCTATTTAAATAAAAGTACTCTTCTCAAAACAAGAATATGACTTTCAGCAGAACTGTACCTGAAGGTTTTACTGTATCTTTGTTCATATAATTTTTAATATGGTGCTGAGAAACTGTAGTTCTTAAAAAAACTATTATTTTTTTCAGTAAACATTACTACTTTTAATATATAAAGACATTATAGTTTATACCAGTAAGATTTATGAACATTTTGAGTTTTGTACATTGAATAAATTTAATGCAGTGAGTTACGTATGAGTAAAGAGTACAACCTGAACACTTTTTTCTGTATAGTACTTCTCAGAAACAAAATCCTTTTGATAATATATTCATTTTTTTCTAGTATTTTTCAATAAGGTATGAATAGTATTATTACAAATTATTAAGATAGAGGCGCGACCCTCAGTGGCTCAGCGGTATGTCTGTGGACTTAAAACACTAAAGACCGGGTTTCGATACCCGTGGTGGGCAGAGCACCGAGAGCCCGTTGTGTAGCTTTGTGCTAATTAAAAAAAAACAAAAAACTAAACAACAAACTCAGATAACACAAATTATATTTTCGGCCCGGCATGGCCAAGCGAGTTCGAATACCGGTCGCACCAAACATGCTCGCCCTCCCAGCCGTGGGGACGTTATAATGTGACCGTCAATCCCCCATATTCGTTGGTAAAAGAGTAGTCCAAGAGTTGCCGGTAGATGGTGATGACTGGTTTTACACTGCTAAATTAGGGACGGCTAGCGCAGATAGCCCTCGAGTAGCTTTGCGCGAAATTCAACAAAACAAACAAACAAAGAGGCGCTTGTACGGCGATTTTTCAGTTCGTTATTTTTTATTTGAGTACGAACTTTGTTTTCAATTTTCTCCATATTTCATGTTTTTCTGTATGCTTTTTTACTTATTTAAATCTATAGATATTATTTGGTATTTGACATTTTAATTCATTTTATAAAATACAAACACATAGTGCAAAAGTTTCATAGTGAAGGAAAATATATATATATGTGTATTATTGTATGTAGATATAAAATTTTAAATACTAACGAATGGCGTCTGTGACGCAAGGTACGATGGGAAGGTCTTTTTTTTAACTATAAGTGAGTGTAAGAGCATTGAAGGAGTTAGAACAACGTTTGAAGTAGTCTTTTGGTAGTGTATTGTTTTTGGTCCTTTTTTTGTGATTTATTGATTACTTGAGTATATATTTTCACAATGAGTATAAATACTAAAAGTTAGATTAATTAGAAAAAATAATATTATAACTTATGTTATTATTAACTAGGTTTAGGACTTGTAAGAGTATAGAACTAAGCGCGTAGAAAGGTATTTTTTTTTTAAGTTTCAGATACAAAGAGGAACTTGAGTGAAATTTTTAATTTTTTACTGTGTTAATTATTTTAATTGTATTCTGAGTTGCAGTATTACAACAATTAGCAACTTTTTGATTAAATTCCGTAAGAGTAATACGAATACTGGAATAGTAACTGCTATTGTTAATTGTAATGTTAGTTCTTATATGTAGCTGTTGACAAAAATCATCAAATCCCTAACGTTAGGCTTACTGTACTACTACCATTATAATTATATTACTTTATTAATTGACTGCTGTTGTGGCATGTCGAAGGTGGACGTAAGGGGAGGATTAAAACTAACTAGAATTTTATAACGTTTCAAAATAAATTCAATAAATTAAAATCACTGTAAAGTGTAACTGTTGAAACTTGTGGGTTTGTAAGTTGTAACTTGTCTAAACCATTAAATATGTGTTATTTATATAACCTCTATTTTGCTGTGATATTAATATTAACAGAAGAAAATGACAAAGAAGCTAAATGGGATGTATGAATTTTTAATCTACCTTGCTAGATGAATTTATGGTAATAAAATATTTTTATGCATATAGAGTATAAGTACTGACCAGACAATTGTATTGTATTATATTGTAACATTTGTCTTTTTGTTTCTCTGTTTATGGTTACCCAGGTCTTGTTGGATTTGTCAAAAAGATGCTGAAAAAGAGAGGTGATAACTTTGACTCTCATAATGCATTCTCAAAATCTTATTTCAAAGTATTATGCCACATCAGAAAGACCTTCATACTAGAAAGATTGATTTAAATTCGACTAGGAACCTACTGTTGTTTAGAAAATAAAAGGTTGGAGGCGGCTCGATTAATGAGTGAGAGAACTTTGTAATAAATCTACAACTTTCAACAAGATTGTTATCCTCAGCTTGCAAATGTTTTGATGCAGTAGAAGCACTTCATAGATGGTGAAAGATTGAACAGTCCTACTGTAGTTTTGTTGTAGTGAGGTTTGTTTTTTTTGCAAGGAAATAATAGTATAGTTTGTAGTGTATTTTTAGTTATGAAAAATTATAGTTCATGATATGTTTTCCCTTTCATGTACCAAAATGGTTGGTGGTCATTAACCTGCTCCACTGTTGAACTGGGCAGTTCAGGAATCAGATTAGTCCTGACCTATGGACTAGTTTTGATTTCTTAATTTGGTGGCCATAAACCTAGAGAAAAGAAGTTTTACTCTAGGGCAGAGCCAGGTATATTACTCACAAGTTTGCTGTAATCATGTATATCTCTGCCTACAATAGCTTAGTATCTGATGTACAATAAGAAAAAGGAATAATATAGAAAACATCTTTTATACCATTTTTTCAAATGATTGATATAAAAGGATTCATGTAAGTTGTATGTGCATGTAATGTTGTAAAAATAATGCTGAGATAAATAATTGTATTATAACTATTTATTTTGGCTGCTCTTGCCTTTAATGATATTTTCACTAAGAAACTGTCTTACGAGAGTTGGACAATACTTTCATTTCTGATTTTATTTTTTACAGTTACATTAAAAATTAAATAACTGTTGTAACTTTTTTTCAAACTTTTGTAGATTTCAAATATGAAAAGATTCTGAATAGCAGAGACTATTAGTTTATTTCTACCAGTGAGAAAGGTCATCCTTTGAGTAATGTCCAATTTTAGGTTTGGAAAATAAGAAAGGATTTCAAACACTTTTAATATTATTTAATCAATAATGTATGTTCCATTATTATTAATTACTTTCTGCCAATGATTCACAAGCTTCTGAATGTTACTTCTATAAAATTCTTGGGGTTTGGAGGAAAAGAATGTAAAGAGGGTAGTTTTGACATCTTCATGTGTTCAAAACTCTTTTCCATCAAGATGGTTCTGCAAACTTTGGAATAGATGATAATCAGATGGGGCAAGGTCTGGAGAATAAGAAAGATGTTGAAGTTTTTCCCAGTCCTAACTCTTCAGTCTTTGCAGGTTTGATCCTCACTATCTGAACACCTTTACGAACAATCAAAGCAGGCCTCTTTTCTTTCAGTGAAACATTCAAGTGCTCTAACTGTTGACAATAGAAGTCTGATGTAATCGTTGCATTGAATGGCAGCAACTCAAAGTGGATCACACCAACAATATCCCACCAAATGCTTAACAAGACTTTCCTAAGGTGGAGGTCCATTTTGGGCTGTGCTTTAGCCAGTTTACCTGCACTGAAACATTTCATGCAGTGCTTACGATTTTTATAAAATATCCATTTTTTTTCATTTCCAGTCACTAACCTGTCCAAAAAAGGGTGAGTTGCATTCACGAAAGTGCAGAGAAATGCAAATGTCCACTGTTGCTTTAAGGTTTGCTTCTGTCACATCATGGGGGATCCATTTTGTATGTTTTGACACCTTTCCAAGCTGTTGCAGATGATGATGAACAATTGAATGGGTTGAATTAAGCTTCTGTGCTAGTTCTCCAACTGTTACAGCACAATCTTCATCAAGTGCAGCCAGCAGCAAGTCATCATGAAACTCAACAGGACAACCTGAACGTAATGCATCACTTAAGCTGTCATCATCTGATCTGAACTTCTGAAACCACCTTTGACATTTTTTTTCATTGAGAGACTGCACCATAAACACCTTGAGTGTTTCGGGTAGTTTCTGCTGCACTTTTTGTAAACTTATAAACAATTATGTGCTTAATATACTCCTCGGACAAATCCACTTTCATAAGGGTTTATTTTATCAATGACCTGAAAAGGTGGAGTTGTTAGTTTCTTTTATTTGTCTGAACATTTTTATACACATCCTACTACATATTTTAGTCATTAAAGTCTTCTACAAAGACAGAAATAATTAAATTTTTGGACATTACTTATGGCATGACCTGATATTTTAACCTTGTGTTATTTATTATTTTATAGTAATGTTAAGTTACTGTATTCTTGTGTGTAATATATTTTGTCTACAGAATTGAAATGTTAGAAAGATATGAATTATTTCTTGAACATAGGAAAAGTAGGGTTTTATAAAAGCAAAGTACGAGTGAAAATGCCCTAAACTGCTGAAGTTTATAAACTTTTTTCATATTTTTTTTTAAACAAAAGTAACTAAAGTATATTAAAAAAAATTAACTTAATAGGTTAAGTAACATTTAAGTAAAAATAAATTGTGATCAACTGCTATCGAAGCTTATAATGTATTGGTTTACAAATATTGTAACAGAGTTTACAGTGCAGTATAAAACAATAAAACTAAAAGTCAGGTTAAATTATCTGCTTTATAGTTTTTAATTACACCGTACTTTGATCTTGCTACAGTTAATGTAGAGAAAATGAAATTCATTTGTGTGTACAATGAACTTAATGTTTATTAAAAAATTGCCAAAGTTTGTCTTGAAACATGGTACATTCAGCATTAGTGTGTGTGTGTGTGTGTGTGGTTTTATGGCCATGTGATTGGAAGGTTAGTTGAATTGAGTGAGCCCAGTGCTTAATTAGTTTTTATTTACTTCATTATTTTCTTCACAATAACATTACAAAGTAAAGGTAAATGTCATTAATAAGATTCATACTTTAAAGAGTTTTGGGATATTTAAATTTTGTAACATTTGAAGTTGTTTTTAGTTAAGAAATTTTAGTAGAATCTGGTTTATTTTGATATGAAGTATTATTGTACTTGTAATCATGTTCTGCCTTCTATACACCAAGATGGTTGGAAGTCACTAGGCTGTCCCACTTTTTATGGACAGTTCAGGAATCAGACTGGTCTAAAGACTAGTTGTGGTTCCTTTATTTGGTGACTGTAGACCTAGAGTAATAGTGAAGCTCCACACTAGGGCAGAGCCAGGTATGATTACACACAAGTTTGTTGTAATCATGTATATGTCTGCTTACAGTACTGAAATATAGTTTAGTAGCTAAGAGGTACTTACGGACTAAACTTGGCATCACATTATAATACTGTAAGGATAATAACACTATTTCAGTTAGAACCTCGTTATGGGATAATTACTTTTCATTTGCTGACAGGAAAAGCTGGCACTGTGATATACAATAATCTTAATTACTAATTTACTAATGCATGTTTATTGCTTTGTAACCAGTATAATTGTGCTTAGGTTACTAATTTGACCATACTTTTAATTTTCTTACTCTTGGTATGTCTGAAAGTTCATAAAACAGAGTTGTTAAAACAGAGTTGTAAGATCAAAATCTGATAAAAATGTTATATTTTCCAGTGTTATTTTTCTTATGTTATTGTTATATGTTGGTAGGTGTAATGCAGCTAATTTTATGTATCTCTAGCCATTGTTTTAGTATTGGCCAAATCTAGAATTGTGTGTTTTAACGATTTGAATGTTTAGTTTTTGATGAATTACTTGTATTTTTTGTAAGTCTGATAATGTGTTCTTGGAAAGTGTTTAAAAATAAAATATAACATAGAATGTTTGAAAGTATTCAAATATTGCTTGTATGACATTTTCATCTCTGGAATGTTAGCAGTAAAATGAGAAAGGTATAAGGGGTGGTAAAAAGAAAATTGAGTGAATGATGGCACATACATGTTTTGTTAGCAGTAGACAGGTACTCTTCTTATGCACATACACACTTGTTGAAACATTTCTGGAACTCCTTTTGAAATTGCCTTCAGACAGTCTGTTGTTTATGATTTGATGGCCTCAATAGTATCAAATTGGTTTTATTTCAGGGTTCCTTTGAATTTAGGGAACCACCAGAAGTCTCATGGTGACAAGTCAGATGAATATGCTAATTGAGGTACAAGGAGTATGTTTTATCAGCCAAAGATTGCTGGATGGAAAATGATGAGTGGCAGGGTGCATTGTTGTGAAGAAGAACCTCATTTTGTCACTTCTGTGGTCTTTTTCGTCTGTCTCACTTGCACGTTTCCAAATCCTTAATTTAAAAAAACAAAACAGCATTAATGGCAGTACCTTGGGAAATAAATTCTGTGTGAATTATTCTTTCAATGCCAAAGAAAACAATGAGCATGACCTTCACCTGCTGTCTCAGTTGGAGTGCTTTTTGTTTTTTTTTTGTCATGGTGACAAGGAGAGCTTTGTGCTTTCATCTTTGGCATGTAACCATAAATCCATGTTTCATTGCCCATTATCACTTTCTTTAAAAATGTTTGTGTGTGAGACACATCAGTTTTGTGACTTGGATGAAATTGGAGCTCAGTTTTCTTTGCTAATCTGCAAAGATGCGTGGAATGAACTTTGCACTAATGTGTTTCATGTTGAAGTTATCGGTCAATATGGACTGAACTAGACCAAATGAAATATCACTTTCTTGAGCAAACTCTGGGATGGTTAAATGTTGCTTTGATTGGATGAGAGTGAGGACTTTGTTGATATTTTCATCTTTTCATCTTCCAGTGACTCATTTTTGTGTTGAAACCTGTCAAACTACTTAAACTGTTTTTTGTTACAGCATCAACTCCATAGATTGTCAGTAGCATTTCGTGTGTTTTTGTAGCTGTCTTTCCAAGCTTAAAATGAGCCTGCTGCTCAAAATGTGGCATTTTTTAAAGAGGATGCTAACATTTTTTTTGACATAAATGAAACTTGCTGCACATTGGAGTGTAATAACTCTAATCAGACTCCACATGCAGATTAGAGTGGGTTCACATAATAACCACATTGAAATATTTTTAAACTTAAGGTCAGCCACGCCCACTTGTAAAGATAAAGCTGTGTTGCTAGGTGACAGTTTGAAGTTGAATGACATGCTTACAGCCAATAAAAAGGAAATTTTGCACTATCGGTTAAATTCTGAATAAACCTTTACCAGTGAACAGACTTTTAGCATGAGAAGGAAAACAAGCTTAGTCCATTTTTGTTGAAGTGTATCATGCTTGGCTAGTGTTTCTCACCTTTAGTATTGGTTTGCTAAACAGTTAGACTACATTTAGGTCTTACATTTATATTTTAATTAGTTATGTATTACTTCTTAAAATACATATTTGAGAATGTTATGATTGTTTACATTTAACTTGATGTAGTTTGACTTGTGGAATTGTCTCTTCAAGATGGTGTCTTTCACACGTGCAAGCATTAGTGAAAGAGTTTGTGGATGGCCTTTGACCTACAATAACTCTACTGATTTCAGGATCATGTTGGTAGGGAAAGGTTGCATACCTGCATCAAGAATAAGAGAATTGGAAAGGATAATTAGAAATAAACTAAGTCATAAGAAAGAGATGTGAAATTACACACGCAAGAAAAATACATTTGTTCTAGTGGATTTCTACAAATAATTGAAAGGTATGTATGTTCATTTGTTAACCATAAACATTTTATTGTCCTATGTGGTGATGAAAACAGTTAAATTGTAGTAGAGAAAATGGGAAATAAAATATAAATATTTACCTTAGAAAAACAGTTGATATTCATTTAGGGGGTGTTCTACAAATGAAACAATAAAATATCTTGCAGCATATTGGAGAAAAGTAAGTAAAGCATAAAGTCAAAGATGAACTGTTTGGTAAATATCCTGATATTAGATTTGGAGGTGAATATTACATACATATTAACTAATAACACTACCAATGTAAAGTAGTCCAGAAATATAGTCCATTCTACAGATAACTCGAACATTTAGAAAACTATTTCATTGCAAGCTCTTAATATGTTACTCAAACTGAAATATTTTATTTCATTTACACAAGTAACTTGCACAGAGTTACTATTATTAAAGTTGGCCCAAAATTGACTAAGGTATGAAAACGTTTTTATTTCTGTGGTAAATTTTCATAGAAAACTACTTCAGCTTGAGATTGAAATACTTTGGTTTTCCCAAATTATAATATATTAAGAAGATACATATTTTGCTTATTTAAATCAAAACTACATGAATGAAGTTATCTTTTGTGCTATTCACATAATTGTACATATTGAAAAGGTTTGGCACTGTTTTGATAACTATCTTGTGTTATCATCAACTTCATAACAAGTATTTTTAAGATGGTAGGGACAACAGTTGTGTATGTGTTTATTATTAAAGAGTGGTATGTTTCTCTCCAGGTTTGTATTTCCTGCTGGACTGTTCCTTCATTTCTTCCATACATGTGTTGAGGCTGTCTTCAGTTCTGTTTATAATATTGAAAACACCAATAAGAAATTTATGTACTTTTAAACTGTGAATAAGCCAGTGAGTTCTGAATATACTGGAGTAACTTTTCACTGCAGGTATTTCTGCAGTGATTAATGTCTGTCTAGGATTTTTAAAAGCTTGCTGTTTAGCATATACGGACCATTAAGGTCTATGAAAACTGGCTATTATCAATTAGAAAAACCTATGAGTAATGTAAATAATAATAATACTATGTAATAATGTATTATGTAATTAATTTTGTATTGTACTTGCATGTAAATAAATACTTAAAAACATTCCTCATTGACTTTTATTAATTAAAGCTAGTAAAAAGATATCAAAAGTAAAACTGATAGAAGAAGGAAGCTAGTTCAGAGTGTTTTGTTTTTTGGAAGTTAATAAAAACATAATTGTAGTCATAGCAGTGACTATTAAAATGAAACCTAAATTTGATGTGCTTCCATGTGCAAGGCACCCAGGATTTTACAGAAACAAATTTTTCAAATCATTTATTGGCTAACACTTTTACCAAAACCTGATTGGACAAAATGCAGGTGATTGCTGCATCCTTTGTGAAAACTGGATCCACAGCTGGTCACAAAACAGATATCAAAATACTATTCACATTTAGTGAGTTTACTGAACTTTTATTGATAAAGCAGTATTAATACAGGAAAATAAGGTAAGAGCTTGTAAGTACATGTGTTTGGTACTTTTGGGAAATGCTCTTGATGTTAGTGTGAATGCAATAATTTAGACCCAAAGATCAAAATGGCATGTAAGCAGGTGGGAAACAGTTGCAGCGAAAATTGAAAACAAAAGGATTGATTATCCTGTTGGAAAGTGATGAAAATTTTGTGATGCACAAGAAATGATGCAGATCATTTAAGTGTGAAAGCACAAGGCATTGTTGTAGTACTCCAACAGGGCATAGGAATGATGTCTTGAATTCTACAGTTGTTTAGTATCAAACTTGCAGCAACATCAAACTTTCCAAATGAGGAAGCTTGATGGAAGGTACCACGTTTCAGTGCTTTTAACAGGAACAATTGATTGCTTGTGTTATATGACTATATTAAGAATGTTATGCACCACATTACTCTCGGAAGATCTGATCTTATGAATGTGATTGCAAATGATATTTGTAAGAAATCTGGTACAAAACTATTCTCATATGCCAACTATGTGCAACAAATTCTGCCAGAGAAATGTACTTGGAGAAACGTTATACCTGCACTGTTGTGTTAGTCAATATCTAAAGAAGTGAAAGAGAGGTTGCAGATTGGAAAACAAACTTTAGAAACAATTAATGGCACTTTTGTCAGTTAAAGTCTGGGTTTCAGCTGAAACCTACAATATGAGCAAAGCAAAGTCCAACATCTATTATGCTTGTTGCAGTCAAATAACAGGTGATTTGCTCTTTCTAGTGTTTTCCCTGCAAAGAGATACTGCTTTGGTCCCTTCATTTGAAAGGCTTAATAAGTTAAATTTAATAATCTGGATATAGTTGACTGGAAAATTGAATTCCATCTTCATTGCTGAATGTTTTTTCAATAACAATCTTCACACGTTGTGTACTACTCTTCGTATTTATTTCTCTAACTGCCTGCCTTGACAGAAGAACTAGTGTGTGATTTGGTAAATACTACAGACAAAATTTTTTGCATAATTTGTTTGGACTGAAAGTGTTATGAATACAGAAAAGTAATGCAGATATTACTCAGTGTAACAAGAAGTTGACCTGCAAGGGGCTGGGGTTCTGCATAGGGGAAATGTTGCTATTCTTACCAGCTTGTGTCAGTTAAACTGGAGTTCAGTTGCAGATCCTATGTGCCATCTTGACATGGGAGAGAAGTCTTTTTGACTACCTAATATGAAAGTCCTCATATAACTGGCCTAGCATGGTCTGGTGGGTAGGATGCTCAGCTCATGGTTTGCAGGTTCAAATCCTCTTTGCCAGAAATGCATGCCATTTCAGCTATTTGTTGGTAAGAGTAGTCCAAGGGTTTGTGGGGATGGTATCAAGCAGTTTTGTGCAAGATTCAAACAAACCTCAATCTGACTCTTAAATTTTGTTGTAACATAATTTTCCTTAAATTTTTTTAAAAGTATTCTGGTAATTTAAAATTTGAATTCTATTGATCATTCATGTCAATTCAGCAGTAATTTTTCTACCATTTAAAAAGGAATTTGTACTCTGATGAAGGAATTCTGAAGCTAAAGGCTCATACAACTAATTGAATATTCAATTTTTTCTCCAACTTGCACTTGGGACAGCCTCTTTATTAGCCAACTTTAACTCATTCTCTTCCTGTAATTCATTTTGTTCAGTGAAAACCCTCTTAATTTTTGTTTGACCTGAAAGAGTATTTCTTGGACAAAAATTCAAAATACTGCATATTTATTGATGTAAACTACTGTTTAGGGTATCATCTACTTGGCAATTGACTTGTTTCAGTGTGCAAGCCACTAAATGCACAGTCACATATCTGACCACTGTTTAAAAAAAAAAAAAAAATAGTGACATGAATATTTGAAGCTAAGTGTTGATGTTCGTATCACTAATGGACAACTTAAAGTAATAACAATACTGTTACCCCATAACAATCCACATAATCAGGTATCTTAAAATTTGAATATTTCACTGTATGCTGAAGAGGTCTTTCATAAAACTGTAAGTAAATGTTTTGATAAACTTACAAATGGTTGGGTAGCATATTTTGTAGCATACATCATGATCCATGTACTAGCCTCAATAAATCTTGAAAAGAAAGCAGCAGAACCTTGTGTTATATAAGTTTCATAATGAGATGTATACCCATTTCTACTGAACTGTTAATGTTGTGTAAACAAACCCCATGTGAGATAAGGAAGACTTTAGTAAAATCACCAAAACAAATATCCTAGGTCATAAATAAGATGGCTTATGGATCAGTGATGCTTCTAATTATGTGCAAGTAAAGTCTGAATTAATACTACAACTGTGGTAGGCAACAGTGTTATCTTCTGTCTTGGTAAGTTGTATATCTGTATGCACGAGAGGAATTCACCATTTGCAATTTCAACTTAATGATCCAGCTTGATTTTTCTCTTAGCTGACTGTCCAAGTTAGCTTCATTTATTTATGCATGAACATGCAGTTTATCCTGTAGAAAAGATATCTTAATCTATACAATAGCTTCAGCAGTTTAATACTTGTGTATACTTTTTGTGAAACACTAAAAGTTACTGTATTCATTGCTTTCTGAAGTACTACAGAAAAAATTTGTGGACAACATTCTATAAAATTCTTTATTCATTTCGAGAACAAACGGATAGGACTGTTCTGATGTCTGAAACTTAATACCATATAAACTTCATTGATCTTGAGGTAGGAATGACACTGTTATGAACAAACAAAACAAACCTACATAAAAAGTATCAAATGTAACATAACGAGCAATATATGGTGACACAAAATTAACAGATATTTGGTCCTCTTGTAATTATATACTCTGTTAATGGCTTCTACAAAAATGTTTGACTGCTTATGTATAAACTCAGTTGTAAGACCTGAACTATGTTATCAGAAATAGGCTTAATTAAGCTGTGTTCCAATACAGCCACTGTCATTTGAACTGTTTTAAGTCCATGAATAAATTGTTTTGATGTTTCATCTCCCTTCACAAAGAGTTTAATCTATCATTTAAATAATTTTTTGTTACAGTATATCATGCACTAAAAGCTAAAGTAAACAGCAAGTAGGGTATTGTTGATCTCAATAAACAAGTAATAAAACTGAAAACAACTTGTATATAATTAACAGTATAATAGCTGTATTTAAAATCTTCTACAAATAGAATTCCTCAAATACACAGTATTTCAACACTAATAACTTCAACTAGAGTGTGACATTAAACCTTTAATAAACAAAGTTTTGTTTAAAATTAGCCCAGTGCAATATTTTTTTGTCCACTACATCTGAGTGCCAGTGAAATACATGTATTCGAAGCTTTCTTTTTGATTCTACCAACGTTTACTGCCGTTAAAAGGTATAAAACCTCAAATCATGTGCATATGTCTATTCCAACATTGATAAATGCACAGTGAAATGAATATCTCTATTATACCCAGGTATAATGATGACAAATCCTCCAGTTATCTTAAATTTATTATTGGAGTTAGCCTACGTGAAAAATCATTACTGAATGGATGAAACTGATGATTTAATACTGTTTACAGTTTGTGATGATAATTATATCAAGCATGCATCAATGCCAAGATAGAAATATATGCATGATTTGGGTTTTTTTTTGTCTTTAGAAGGTGGTAGGACCATGATTTTGGAAAACTAATATCACCAATAAATTTCTAGTCCACAAATACCTGCACCTAGTTTATTAGTTTTTATTTATAGCACTGGCCTAATAAAATAAATGTCTTGTACAACTGATACACATTAAATTACAACTATAAAAGTATTTTCTTTGAATAACAAACATACAGACCATTCAACAAACACTTAAAATATAATTTAAAACATTAATACTGAGAACTCTTACAAGGAAATTTAAAGTTGAAACTACATACAAGAACTACTTTCTGGTATGCTATATATTCTCAGAATTTTTTTTTTTTAATCAAGCATTTGACCAGGCTACAAATGAATTACCTTCCATAACTGAAATCCCAGTTGCCTTTTGTTGTTAGTAAACTTATAATTACTTTACCAGAGTAATGTGCTAAAGGTATATTCCATTTATAAGCAGTCATCTGATGAACATTACCACCACAAGTTTTTGTTTTTCTACAAAGTAATACCATTTATACAAGATTAAATTTAACGTTTTTCTCTCAATAAATGGTGAAAAGGTCAGTTATGAATCACATTATTTTTTTCATCACATATCTTGAGATCTTTACCTGGACTGTATAATTTTTTTTTTTTTTTATGTACAATAGTAACCTGAACCTTGATAAGATATAATAACTTTATCTTGTGTACTTTATCCAGGAAACCTAAGGCAAAACTCTAGCTTGAAAAAGATATACATCTTCATGAGAATTGCATTCTTTACATTAACTCCAGCTTACTAAAAGATGAAGATATTTTCAACAAGTAAAAGAAGCTATTCCTATAAAGATCTAAAATCACAATAAACACAAAGCAAAATGTAAAGAAACTTCTAAGGCTATAGGGCTTTGCCCTAAAATTTTCTTAGGCTACATATTAAAGATTGCTTTATTATATCTTTTAAAATAAGTATGATGTTTTGTGTGTTTTTTTCTATCAATTGAATCATATAACAGTGTGAAAGAAACATTTTCATACTTGCTGGGATGTACTGCTGAAAGTGCAATAAAAATGAATAACACAAGAACGAAAGTAGTTCTGCCAAACCAATAAATTATCCCATGATTATATTTTGGTTTGGCTCTTGAACATTCAATCTAGAACTGAACGTTTTAGTAAATATAGTTGTGGTTTTTATCTACACACACAGATACAGCACACATGTAAACTATTGTCATGGGGGAGAACAAACTTAAATCATTCTTGCTGAAGGAGAGAGAAAACGTACACAGTATAAATATGTACAGTACTTAATTTTTGAATATACTTGAAGTTTTTATGTGAAACAATAAAAGCATCAAGAATGCATACAAATGGTTCATAAAGAGCATTTCTGTATAATTGTCTATAATTAAATGCAGTATGTACTCTGTGCAATGAAGTTAAATTACTTAACAACAGTGGACTTAAATGATACGCCTGACCTCTTCTGTTTGTACAAGTCACCATAAAATAATGAGATCATATGGGGTAGTCCATAATTATCAGTACTGAAGACTTGGCACAAACTATTTACCTTGATCATGGCACTTAACCTGGACGGTACTGGAAGAATCAACCCCCCAGAAACTTAAAAAAAAATAAAAATATATACACACAACCTTCACTTCAACATCACCAATTTCTCAAAGCCATATATATATATTTCCTGGATCAAAATGAAATTCCTTATTGAATATTCTTCTACAACATAAAAGATACACTTGGCTGACTTTAGGAATATCAGCAAAGTTTTATTAGTTGATTCAAAAATAAATTTCTTACACTTAACATTTTTACATTAGTCGCACATAAGTCATTTTTATGCATTACTAACTTCTCACAACTTAAGTTTAATGCTGTGTGAAGCACATGCAGTTCCTAATTTCATTTCAAATCTTTTGTTTTTTGTAAGAGAATCAGTTCAGAATTTCAATGTGACAAGTCTAGATCCAGCAAGAGCACAATAGTGTTTAGCTAATTCTACAAAATGTGTCAGTGAAGTACAAGTAAGTTAATAGCAAAGAAAACAACATAAGGATGTTTAGCCTAAATTACTACACAACATTGTGTTTTCTAAGCAGCAAGTTCATTGTAATGCAAACACAGTTTTATCCCAATATATCATTAATCTCCTACTTGAGAGAGAGAGCTGAGTCATAGTTTTTGTTCCTTGAGAAAATGTGTGGATGTGTGTATATACACATGTATTAGAACTGCTTCCACAGATAACTTCAATCGTAATTAATTTGGACCTATCTGAACAGCTTTGACTAATTAGAGCAACTGCTCGTAAGCTATTTCTCAACACTTTCATTTATGAAATAAAACCTATGATAAAAATAATTGTAATGGTGTTATAAAGTACACTGAACATTTTGTTTTTATTACCACAGGAAGTGAATAAAAATAGTTTTTTACTTTATCAGTTATCTAAGCCTAAATCATTTGAACAGGTCTTACCATTGCTGATAAACTATGGTAATCTTTAGTTGTTTCTATTATATTAGTAAATACGAGACCAAAAACAACAAACATATAAAGACATGGATTCAACACTGCAACCAGATAATTTACGAGACCAACTTACAAGTGTTACAAAAATAATAGGAAACATTTTCCATTCTCTTAAGAATTTTTAATCTGTTTTGAAGGTAGATAAGGATTTGTATTAATTACTTTGAAAGTATAGAAAATTTGATAACACATGAAAAAGTTTTGAAGTACAAAGTTTTCTTTAACAGGTTGTAGTATCTACTATATCTCACCTAGGAAGTATATTCATGGTATGATCAAAGGAACATAGTTTCAGTATATTGTACATCAATGAGCATAGTATTAAAAATTTAACATTTAGTATGTGTGATCATCAGTATTTGTTTCTTCATATTATTAATTATGCTTATATTTAGTGGTAAAGATTTAATCTAACAGAAATACTAATGATTATTTTCACTATGTGTTCCCTTCATAACATTGGTGTTTTTCTGATGGAAAAATGTACAAAAGTAAAAAAAAATTTCTATCTTTAAACTGCTTGATGTTATTAGTTGTACTGTAGTTCATTTTCTCACAACTTCTATCATGTCGATTCACTCTTGCTGACGACAACTTAGGATTTGAAATTCTTGTTCTAACAGTCATTATTTTTTGTCATATTAAGTTGTATGTAATGATGGTGTTGCAAGCAATATTTTTAGTTATTTTCTCATTAATATCTTTCTGCTGTGTAATCTCATTGTAACTAACCCTTGAAATTATTAAATATTTTCACATCCTTAAGGTGTGGAATGTGTCAAAATCAGAAAAAAGTACATAATGTTGGAATAAAGTAAGAAGAATTGGTTAAAACATATCTCTGCCAAATAATACAAATAAATATTTGTGTTTAAAAATATCAAGTAATGGTTACTTCAAACCTAAGTTACACTTTTATTTTAAACTTCTTAATATGAAGGATATATTATTTATGGGGTTCTTTTTTAATTTCTGATTATGTCTGATAATTTTCAGTTTAAAATAGCTTTTTTTCTATGATGCTGCTTACTACAGGTTCCTTAACAATGGAAACACTACCATTTCTAGTTAATTTATCTGAAGATGCCAGTAGTCAGCAGTTCTTTGAAGTACTGATGTTGATTCAGCAGTGGTTCTACCTTAAGTAAGTGATCTACAGTTACATATATTGCTGGTTATTATGTAAACATTGAGGTTAAAACTTGGTGCACTTTGTCTGTTTAAAGTAATATTGATGGTTGGCAGTTTTGAAAGTTGTATGTACAGTGGCTTAAACACTGAAATTATGAATGGTCTAATATTTTTCTTTTTTCTACAGGTGACAGTGTTTTATTTTATCAACACTTAAGTAACTAGTAACTGTGTTATCATGGAAGATGACAGCAGTTTATTATATATGTTTCAGACAACAATGACAATGTATAGTGAAAAGCATAGAAGTAACCTGAATAACACAGTACAGATTTATACATTGTATCATGATTTTTTTAAAGAAACTGCATGCATTTTAAATGTATTGTTAAAGCATTTCAGACAAATACTATTAACAGCACTTAATTAATGTCATGAGTGTTTTTGAATGCAATGAACCAGTGGTTTCCAAACTGTGTGGCCAGAGGGAAAGAATGCAGTTAACAGCACCCTACTACCCACTATAAAGAAATAACTGTCACTGTTATAAATTCACCCATAGCTAGAAAATCTAGGGAATGTATGATGATATCACATAGATTCAAACTCAGCTTTGTAGCTTAGACATTCAGAGCTTTACCACTGGATCAACTCACACTGCACATGTAGAAAAATAATATTCAAATGTGCTGTAATACATACTTGATTATATGATGTAAACACTATATATACTCAGTGATGTATAATGCTAATTCTAAATGACAATTATCATTATAGATCAATTACATGTCAAAAAGCAGAACAAGTTTTACGATCAGACAATAAAGGTGTCATATGACTTCCAAAATTTTCACATCTTCAAAATGAAATAATCTCAACTATTATCATCTGACCACATGCTTATTTTTATATGTATTTTTGACAATCAAGACGATGACACTTCCAGTACATTTAGTGAAGATGCTTGGTAGTTCAAAGCTGTTTGATGAAAATACATAGTAACACATTTTGCTTTAGTTTTAAAAGCTAATAGTTAAACTATCACTACTGGTAGTTAAAATACTTTATGTAATGCCACATAACCTTTCAATAGCACTTGAAGCTTATTTTCAGTTTGTACTTAACCAAATGCTCATCCAAGACATTTCTTAACCTGTTTTTCATGTCAGTGACTAACTTTCTGCCTTCCTAAACTGTTGCAAACTGGTGAAATACAAACACGACAAAAATCCAACATGACTTGCATGTGAATATTCTTTTTTTCACAAATAAAATCCATGGGCTAATGGTTGAGAAACACCAATCTCATGGTTAAACTTTCATCATGGTTTTTCCATAAATCTTGAACTATAAAAGAAACTTGAAATATTGTGTAAGTAGTCTATTTTATAAATAAAGCTGTCACAATATTGGGTTTCATGTACTAGTAACCTATGCTGAGGAGTTTTTTCAGTTTTGTCTCCACTAAAAACTTCAACTGGGCTGTTAGTGTGCCTTTTCACTGATGACACTCTAATACTGTTAGTAGGTTTAATAATCTATCTTTGCATTGGGCTGCACAGATCATAACAAAAATATCCTAATTATTTGTCATAAGAATATACTTAAAAAAAATCAACTGACCTTTCTTAAAAGACTTGTTTAATATAATGATCAAAATCAATTTTTCCACTGGTAGGTTTCATAGATGAAAACCAAAAACCCACTATCACCCTCATAAGTCTAATGATAAATCAGATGGAATTGGTCATTCTTCCAACAAACCAGTTATAATGATAGTGAATTTTCACAACAAATTGAACTACTTATATTCCTCTATTTAGTGTTAAAATAAATGGTTCATTTGTAGATACAATTTGCTGCTGAAATGGCTATCAGTGCTATCACATGAGATTATATTCCAAAAGCCAAGTTACTGGAAATCAAGGAAGAGGCCATGGAAGACCACTGAAGTCTACCGGACCACCTAGTCCAGCATCAGCCTCGAGAAGACTCATAATAACTGCCATGGCAGCTTCATCATTCCCTTCATTGCTACTTTGGTAAGTGCTGCTAATCATGTCTCGGCCCATGAGAGTATCCATGAAATCAATATCTGCACAAAGGATACAAACAAATGAAGTACTGTCAGTTAAACACCAATAAAAACAGAAGAATTTGTGTGTGTATATATAATGTATGAAATGTCTATAAAGAAACAACAGTGGTCAAGGAACTGTGCATGTTAAATTCTTGAATAACAACAAAATTGTTACAAGCATTGTACTAAAGAGTACTGTGATATCCTTTAGTACCACTAATAATGAATCTTAAGCATTATTTTTGCATATAATTTTTGAATATTAGATACATTAATATAACATCAACTGTTCTTTCACTATAATTATTACTACCATTTCTTTGACTGGAAGTTTTATGTATAATTACTGACCTGTATCACTAACAGAACTGTTGTGTGGAGTTCCAGAGTACTGGCTATGATTACTGTTACAAGACTGTTGGGAGGGTGAATGGGGACAGGCATCTCCATTAATGACTGATACATGATTAGGTTCCATTGTGGTCATAGGTGCAGTACTAGGTCCAGGAATAGCAGTGGCCTGAGTCTGGATGAAATAAGATCATCAGATTACAAACTATTCTAATCACCCAATCTGTGACTGAGAACTCAAAAATAAGTTTACTTCATAAAGAACATAAGGTTAGGTTGTAATACTCTCAGGAGAATTATACATTCTCTATATTCCAAAGGTGCTTGTTTTTGCAACTGTTGTTTCAGAAATAAAGTTACAAAAAAAGGGCTAACTGAACATAGCTGTCATTAATTTTGAACTAATAAGCTAGGGAAAGCAGTCAGTCAGCAGCACTCACTATTAATGCTTGAGACATTTTTGTCTGATCAAACAGATGTAGTCACTTGCTACGAAGGAGTTTCAGCTGAATTATTATGAACCTCAATGTCAAAGAATTAAGAGTATCAGCTGACTTTGTCTTTATTCTTCAATGAAAAGAGCAATAAAAACTTTTGTAATTTAATTAATTACATTAAAATATTTATGAATAATCTTTTTTTTGCTTTGGAATATAGTCATCTTTGTATAATTAAGTATTGCAATGAAAGCTAAAATTAACCTAATGCACCATCAACAATACAAGAAACCCATTTGAAGTAAAAAAAAATATTCTTGAGACTGCTGGTACGGGCATTAGCACTTTAATTAAAATAATGTACAGAACAACGTTTCGACCTTCTTAGATCATCTTTGTTAACCGGAAGATGACCTAAGAAAGTCGAAACGTTGTTCTGTACCTTATTTTAATTAAAGTGCTAATACTCATACCAGACATCTTGAGAATACATAATTATCAATATCTTCTGATCAAAGCATGCTATTAGTATAGATCACAACTTAAGATCAATTCATTAAGAAGAGTAGCTAACTAGGTGTTTGTAACATCATAAACCAAAATACTTATAACTATTAGAAATGCACTGAAGAATCATCCATAACCACATCAATATTTCATAAGGTTCTGGAGATTTACTTAGAACTAAAGATTAGCTTCAAAATAAAAAATTGGGTAACAGTGTAATCACACATTCTGCAAAAGTTACAGAAAACTTATTTTGGCATGATGTAAAACTGAATAATTATATATTAACTTTAAATAACAATTTAAACTTAAAATGTATGAAAATTCACTAAAGTTTACTTAAGGAAGGAAAATACTATGAGTACAGTATTTAAAAGTGTACTTTGAAGATACCTTAAGTAAAATTTTGGGTCTCAGAAATATGCACATTGCAAAAACTTAACTTCAATCTAGCTATATAAATGAATTATAAAAATTTAAAAACTTGTGTGTATATCACAAAAAAGCTTACTTTTATTAAGCTATTGACTGGAAACGGTGCTCTATTTGGAAACCCCATGTTATTGTTATCAGCTACAAGAACAGGGCTACTACTTGAAGAAGAGTCTCTTGCTCTAATAGAGAAAAATCAAATTAAATATTTCATGTATTTTTAAATTTCTCATAAACTTCAATTAAAATAAAAACTTTTAAAATAGTGTTATACATACATACATATATATATATTTAATTGAGACATTCCTAGACGTGTATTGTTTAGCTGGAAAGAAATTTAACATGATGTGATTGACATAGATTTAATGTTTGGATTTTTTCTTCAAAGTTTAGGAAATGATACAAGCTGTAGATACAGCATTTTAAGTTTGTTCAAGGATTACAATTTAATGTTTAGTTGTTAAGTTTATTATGGAAAGAAACCCTTCTATTTTGGAAAAACAAACTTACTTTTGAACTTCCATGGCCTCATCTGCTATTTGTTGGCCTATCTTGCCTGCTCCAACTCTTGTACCTAAAAGTTTCTGAATTGTGTCATTAGTGGATGTGTCACTGGTTGAAGGAAAGACAGAAAGCACAGCATCAAGACTGTCAGAGTTGCTGTTGAGCATTTCTTCAAGGGTGGCATTTGAACTTTCTACCACTGCTAAGTTTGCTGCACTGGAGGAATCTTGGGAAACATACCTCAACAAAAAATAATAAATGTTGGCATTAAATAAAAGTCTTTTTAAATTATTAGACATAAGTATTAATTTCATATTACATAAAAATGAAACAATTAAAGTTAAATTAAATTACAGTAACAAAGAATGAACAAGCATTTTTTCTTCTTTCTTTAAAGTATTGTTTCATTTCAACAAAAGGACTTTATTTAAAACAAAACAAAAATTGGTATAAATATAATTTTCAAATAATAATGATTTGCATTTTGCTTTCCATTTTGACCTGAAACCCCCTTATGTACACTGAATTATCTGTGTTCTCTTTCATTTTACATATATACACACAAGCACAAACATGGGTTTGGTCAAGAAAAGTGCACTGACTGAACCTGTCTAACCTCACAAGGAACCACGCCTGGTGGGTCCCTTGTCATGTTAGGCACTTCCCAGGTTGGGAACCACTGGTGTGTTAGACACCCTACACATGAATGTATAAAATAAGAAATGATACTGAGAGAAGTCTTGTACACAACATACATAACTGAAGAAAGATAGTGTACAACAGCTGTATGCCATAACAAGAGTGAACACAGAAGGTTAGTATTCTAAAAAAAAACAAACTAACACATGAAAAATGTTAAAAACAATATCTAAACATTACTATATGGCCAGTGTATGGAAAATCACTGTTTAATAAAAAAAAATGTTCATATGCTCCCCAAAATATGAACTCCACTAAGTAAATGTTTGATGTATTGCACAGAGTTAGTACAGAGGATAGGTATATAAGATATTAAAATAACTTGGGAACCTCACAATTCACATAAACATGTTTTCTCATGCTCTACCTCATGACCATTCATCTTGATTATAGCCCTGTAGTGTAGCTTCCATTTCAAAAGGCTCTGTCACAAGGCTTTATTATTCAAAGCACATTACTCCTTTGTTAGTAATTCTATTATCCATCTGGTGTATGAAGATGACTATTTCAACAGTCTAATGCCAGAGAAGCTCTTAGACATTGCATCTGGCTACTTGGCTGTATGTTCTCATATGAAACATCATGAATATCCATTTTATTCTTCAGATGCTTAAAGTATGTAACAGTTGAGCATTTAAAATATGTCATAGTTTGTTTAGTTTGTTTTTTTGTCTTCTAAATGGAGATCCTTCTTGATTATGTTGAGTATTGTTGCCTAGAGCATATAGATGACTTTTGCTACTGACCATTGTGTTTGTAGATTCTCACCTGTTACAAGATACTGCATTTTACTTACCATGGCTGGACCATGACTTATTGCAGGTACCTTTCTGGGCATTCCTTCTTCTTCAAGCTGATGCATAATCCTTTTCAAATGTTATTGGGTAAAAGGAATATGCCCATCTTGGAAATTCTAAATCCCTATCAGAACACACCTTCGTGATTTAAGAGTATGGAAATTTGCATCCAAGATGGCTGTCTGTTCCATACTCTTTCTTGAAGCAATTAACTTTAAGGGCCAGACTTTCTTAAGTGTCCAATTTGATGTCACCAGTGTTCTGGGGCTAGTTTCTCTAAGCAGATAGTTTACACAAATGTATAATAATTTCTAAATGATAGATACAGATTTTTTGAAACATATGTAGTGTGCTGAGTTTGTATTAAGTTTTTGTAGCAATCCAAGGAAATAAACAGTGATGGGGTATTAAAAGTAGCATGTCATCAACAGTAAAAGTTAACTTCAAACTAATAACACAAACATAAAAATTGTAAATGTTACTCAAGCCTTTATTGTGATTAATTAGTAAACATTTATGTTTTGAAAATTTATTATAAGCTGATTGTCTCATTACTATTTTTACATGTATCAAAATAACATGTTGCAGTAATCATGTGTTCTGCTTTATAGTTTATTTTTAATGAAAATAATTTTTTTTGGGTAAATACAAAGATTAGAGTCTAAAATAAATCTTGAAAGCATATAATATTATTTGATCATACTACAAACACAGGATATGAAAAGATATTTTAGGTGTGTCCATTTGGAGCTTGTAATAAAATGAGTTTCTTTAAAGCATGATCTCTTTTACATGTATAAACTGCTACTATTAATTTATAGATGTATATTTTTCATATATATTAGTATATATCTAGTGTAGATTGTCATTTTGTACATAGTTATACACAACAAGCAAGACATTTGTTTTGGTCAACAACTAAAAAGGTAAGAGTACTCTTTTAGTTGGGAATACATAGAGTGCATAATGCTTTTCCCACCACAGTTAGTTCATATGATGTGCAAATTATTAGGACAGGGTGGATTTGAAATGTATTAGTAACAAATCAACTCAATTTTCTGCAATAGAAGTCCTTGAAAGTGGGATTACATAACAGGTGTGTATTTCTACCTGTTTAATTAACATTCAAATGGTGTGAATTGTGGTAGTTTTTGGTTTAAAACATTATAGGATAATTGTTTTAACTGTAAGATAGTTTTGAACAATTAATTATACAAGTTTGGTTCATTCAAACAAAACTTAAAAACAACATTTGCAAAACCAAAAAAATTGATATTTTTGAATTTTTTCATAATTTAATAAAGGCTTCAAATGAAATGCTGAGTTACATGCATTTCTAATTAGCAAAAAAGTTGAAATTGTATTAACAGCTGGTGTCTGCTAAAATAAGCTGTAAGCTGACCTTTATACCACACATCAAGCAGCTATGGGTCAAATGTACAAGAGCACTGAACATCCTTCCATTCCTATTTATACAGATGGTTCGAAATCAGGTTACCATGTGGGCTTTGCCATGGTTTGTTGTGGTTTGGTGGTTGTGCGCAGAATCCCCTCTACAGCTTCTGTGTTCACTGCTGAACTGTACGCCATTTCTCATGCCCTGGATCACATAGAAGCTAAGCAGTACTCAAACTGCACTATTTATACTGACTCGCTTAGTTCTCTACTGGCCATGGAATTGCTTTATGTTGGTTCACACCCTGTTCTCACCAAAATTCAAGACCGACTGGCCCATCTCTCTTTAACATCTACTTTTATCCAGTTTTTATGGATACCTGGCCATGTTGGTATTCGCGGGAATGAGCTTGCCGACACTGCAGCTAAGTCTATCCGCTCTGGCACTATCATCAGTGTGCCTGTCCCATACGTGGACTATGGTCCTGCATTCAAGGCTTGGCTCTGTGCCAGCTGGCAGTCCACCTGGAGTGAGCAATGCAAAAACAAGCTTTTCCAAATAAAACCTTATATTGGACTTTGGCCATCTTGCTTCTCTAAGGATCGGAAAGAGGAAGTTGTTCTAACTAGACTATGCATTGGTCACAGTTTTTTAACTCATCATTTTCTTTTATCTGGAACTGATGCACCAGTGTGTAGTTTGTGTAACACTCAGATCACGATAAGCCACATTTTGCTTTCTTGTCATCGTTACGACTCTCAATGACGGCACCATTTTAAACATGTTCTATCCCAAGGTTTGTCCATAACGTTAGACAGTGTTATTGGTGATGGTGACACTGTTTACCTTGGTAATGTTTTTAGTTTTTAAAGGCCATTCATCTTTTTAATGCCATTTAAGTTTTTTTATTTATACATTAGACCTTTTTTAATGTGGCTCCATTTTAAAAATCACAGTTCATCTAGTTCGATTTGAAATTAAAAACTGGCCGTAACATTAAATAACTCGAAACCAGGACTGGAAAGGCCAACTTCAGGTGATTGACGGTGGTTTTTGTACTTACCTATTAGTCTTCCTGACAAGTTATGATAATTAGAGTTACACTACAGAAAGTCCTTTACAACTTGAATTACTGCAGTTTTTCTCTTAACATTGTAGACTAGATGTAAACATTGATTTTATGCTATTTATGTTTTTTTTATACTTTGTTTTGTTTTACATTAATTTCCTTTTATGAATTTTACTAAATTTACTTTTAACTTTTTACTGGACGTTTGGCGCAGATAGCCTAGCTACTTTGTGCCATAAAACACTAAATCAATCAACCAACCAACCAAGCCTCTGCAATAATAGTTTAATTTATTTGCAAAAAAAAAAAAATTGGATTAATTACTGTTTAACTACAGAATGAGCCACCAAAAAAATAAATTTGAAAGGGAAATTAGTGTAGTTTCATGTATACTAAGAAAAAAGTTAAAACTTATTGGTAAATGAGTCTAACAGTCACACCCATATAGCACACATGGAAGAACAATAAAATGTAGGCTATGTTGCATAGCAAAGACCATAAAGACAACTGTAGGTAAAATATTCTCTCTTATTTCTATGATATACTGAGTTATAACAACTGATTTATTTTATTGGCATGCACAAGAAACTAGAAATTAAAACTTACTGTTACCTGCTAATAGACAGTAGCACAAGTAATGACAGTTTTAGATTTCACACTACTTTAAATTAAAAAGAGTGTCTTTATATTTAATTTTATGAAAAGTGAAAATTTTGTTAATGGATTTCTTTAGATGGTACAGAAAGAAGCAATAAATTTATATTATAGAGGTATCATAGATTGTTTTAATTTTTTTTTACCTGGAAAGTTTAAGTTTTAGAACTATTTTTATATTATTCTCATAATTTTAAACATAAGTACAAAATAAGCCACATGTCTACAGTATTACACTTACGGGACTGAAGAATTTACCGCTACAAGATATTCAAATTCTTTGGTCCACGGATTTTTAAAATTCTTCCATATGCTCTGCATACAAACAAAGGATCCATCTTTTGTTCGAAATCTATAGTTCTGAGTTGTAATTTTTTCACTTGCTTGTAGAACTAAGTTGAACACAAGACACAAACAAAATTTAAAAAAATAATAGCACATATTAAAATAATCAAAATGAACATTGTTTTTTAAGCACATAACATTAATATAGACTGGAAACAATACCTAATAAAGAAGTTAAAATAATAGTATATTTAAAAATAATACTTATTATATTTTGACCAGGAACTTTTAAAATAGAATTAGAAGCTCTGAATAAACATACAAGCTGTATCAACTATTTATAGTATAAACAGCATACAAGTTTATGAGATATTATACAACAAAAAATAAACTATTTATACTGTAAAAATTGAATGGTGTTGAAAGGTTAATGATAATAAAAAAATTCTGTATTTAATTGAAATGCTTCATCCTTTACTTAAAATACTGTATCAATGCTGTTCAAACATTCAACTGTCAAATTAAAAGGTTTTCATTGGAAATTAGATTTTACCAATATAGTTCAAATCCTCAAATGTTAAGATAATGTCAGACAAAAAAAAAGTTCTTAACATTACTTTGACTTATCTGTTTGAAAGATTTTCTGACTGAACAAACAGAATTTTGACAATTAATTTGCCAATGTAAGTATAAAAAGTGCTGTATGAATTCAACAAAATTAAACTGTACATAAGTGATGTCTAAAAAGTCAGAAAAAAGGAATTTCTACATATTTGAAACATATAAATGCTTCATGTAGTGTTTTTCTTTATAAAAGAACTGAGTGTGGTTTTGGAAGAAATAATATATGTAACATTTAGATGGAATATGCATTTCTTACCTTGCTTGTGACTATCTGCTAAATGTCCTACATCCTCTTGATGAAAGTATTCATAAAAAGAAGTTCCTAGAAGCTCTTGAGGAAGGTACCCTAACATTAAAGTAGCCCTAAAAATATAAAAATTACAAGACTTTTCCTACTAAAGTTCTGGAAAAAAACAAACAAGAAGGAATCTTCAACAGTCACAGCACTTGAAATTCTTTTATTAATGATTAAAGTAAATTAATCTACGAGTTTTCATTTTTTTATTATCCAAATTTTTGTGTACCATCAGTACCAAGTGTAATTTGCATATACCCAGTTCAACTTTATTATTGATCAGGATCTCTATCAGCATACCCTCAAATTCAGTTTCTTTTCAGGCAAGATTAATGTATATTAATGTATAAAACCTTGTATGTTGTCAAATACATCAACTGAAAGGGTTTGACTTCCCAAGTCCAAAACTGTAATTAGATATCAAATCAGTCAAGAGATGATACAGCACTGAGCTAAAATCTTGTTCTTGAAGAAGAAAAAAAAAAAAAAAAACTCAAAGCCATTCTATAAGCCACAATGCCATGGCTAAAAATGCACATTATATTTAGAGAACCACTCCTTCTCATTTCTAACTCTGTGTTCAGTAGCATTGTCCACCTAGAATATATACTGTCACCATGTAGATTGATGGTGAGTACTAATAAGCACTCCTGGTCAGTAATGATGTATGCTAGAGCACTAAGTATAGACTTGAGAATGATAGGAGGAGCTGTGCTTTCATTAATTTACACTTTTTAAATTATTCTAGCTCATCTATTTTTACATTTTATTAAAAGTTCTTAGTAAGGACTGAATCTACTTCACAAACAATGATTAGAAAACTGTAAAATAGGTGACTGCTAGAAATAGAAAATAAATTCATAATAGAATTAAATAATGTTAGATTAATACTAGAAATAAATGAGCTTATCCACCAAAATATTGTTTTTGATTAATTAAAAACTCAAAGATGCAAACCTAAAGTGACAATACAAAGCTTTAAATCATCCTATATATTTAAAGAACTTAACTTTTAATTGTGACATTGAGTGTTTGTGTGTTTTCTTATAACAAACCCCCAGCTGGCTATCAGCTATGTCCATTAAGAGCAATTGAACCTCTTATTTTAGCACTTTAAATCCAATGACTTACCACTGTCCCACCAGGAAACTAATTGTGTGTGTGTGTGCACGTATATAAAACACACACACACACGTAATTAAGTCATATTTATATCTTTTCCCAAATAAAGACACATGCTTTATTGGTTATTACCTTTGGTCAACATAAAGAAATTTTCCATCCATGGCATGCCTTGAGACAAATTCAAGTGATTTAACTTCAAGTCCTGGTTGAGGAACTTCTGGTTGTAAGATTCCAGGGTGAACACGACCCACTGCCACCAAACAACTAAGGTTACAGCTCTCACTGTCACTGTCTGTTTCCTCCTGAAGATTCAACTTGGCTGGAGCCCAAGATTTAAGATAGCCCGTACAGTGAATGACCAGATATTTACGATCTGTCAGACAAAAGACGTACAACTGAACTTGCAATTAGTTTCAAAAAACTATAAAAAATGCAGTTTAATTCACAGTTATCTTTAGGAAATACTACTTATTCTACAGTTATCTGTGAAATAGAAATAATAATAATACCCTACAGCTATATCAAGTAGGTAGGTAGTCTTATCAAGTGGTCAAGAAGCCATGCACTTTACACAGTTATCTGTCAAGTAATCACACTAATAACACTAAATGTACAGATATGTGTGTAAACCATAAATATTGTTACCTATTATTGATAATACTACACTACTATTAATTACTATTTTAAATTCAGTATTATTATTTTCGTGGCTTTAACTTAAGTCCAAGACCCCTCATACATCAGGTGAATGTTGCACTGATTGACCTAAATGGTTAATCCACTAACAATTGCTAATAAGGCACATTGGTATCTAATAATATTAGACTTGCCCTGAAATTATCATTCATGTTCAAATAATACTAGTAAACATGGGGATAAGTCTATAAAATAATTGAAGATGATAAGTTATGAATGTACCTTAACAACAGCTAAATGCTAGATGGAAAGAGGCAGCCAATGTAATATCGAAACAGTTTCAACAGATATTAGTGGCTGATCTAACACTAACTGGTGTTTCCTCAATGATGTAACTACAATCAAAACTATAATTATTTAACATGGTTTTCAATGACCCCTTTTACAGAATCCAAAAAAAGTGCATACACTTTTAATTTCTAATCATATCTACTTTAAAATACAGTGAATTAGAAATTTGGCACAAATATTTCTTTATAAAATATTTTCAATTATTTTACTAATGAAATTAAGACTCAAGCAATATTCAGTAGCAAGATTTGTCAATAATTACTGTACTTTTCATACATATAGCTTAATTAATACATGGTCCAAAACCGTTTTTACTTCTTGACAGGCACTTTTAATTCAAGATCAACTCATCCATACAAATATATCACATTTACATTAACAGGTTCATCTGCATGGATCAGATAAATGAACTATTGTAAAAAGGAAGTTACACAAAATTACTAGTTTGACAGGCTTAATACCATAACAGATGAACTAAGATCCCTCCAAGCATTTGTATAGATAGATTTATACTGATAAGTAATGTAATTATCTTTATAGTATTTTAAGTTGAATGGAATACTTAATTGCTTTATGTGTGGATGTATCTAAAGTTATAAATAAATAAATGTAAATATTTTACTCTATCTATAAACAAAAACAAGTTCTTTACCACAGATCTTGCTTAATTTCATATTTTTAATTCTGGGAACATCTGTGAACTAATATACTATTCGCATGATTCAAGTGTGTAGTTCTGTAGCATAAGATGTTTAACCTAACTACAGGCTTAATTTACACATAGAGCACTTACATTGCTCCTAAAATATGAGATTATCTGTTGAAAATATTAATTAACCTATTTGTCAATTTTTTAAAAACAAACAAAAAATGCTGACATAATATTTTAATTTTGAGTTTACTTCCTGGTAAAGTATACTTTATTACAAATTACAGCATTTACAGAAAGTAAGATTAGTTTCTTACAGTGAAAGCTGTAAATTGTAATAAACACTGACACAGTTTTACCCATTACTGATTGCAGTGATTGTAAACTTACAGATGATCTTTTGAGTAGAAGTTAAAACTGCTAATTTGTGACACATTCATCAAATGTGCAGTCACCAAAACATACAGCTAATAAATAAAACAACAGGATTTAATTTACAGATATTTTTTGTTTGTTTTGTTGTTAAACACAAGACTTAAAAATGAGCTGTCTGTACAAATGTAAAACCCTGATGTTTAGCAGTATAAGCTCTCAGCTAAGCCACTAGAGTAGGATAATATTTTCAGTGAATATTCAGTCTTATCTCTTATTTGTTCTCCCACTGGGCAAATAAACATCAGTAGGGAATATATTCATTTTCATTTGGGTTCAATGCTTTATTTAAAAATTATTTCATTTAATTAAGTAAGAAAATTTAGAGACACACAGCTGATAAGGTAAATAGTATTTTACAACACTAACCTGCGTTCTGTGATTTTCGTTTCTTATGGCAACCTGTTGTTGTATCAGCTTCTTCTTTTACAGTTGCTAGTGACCTACATTTCATTCGACAGAAGAATGACCGTCTGGACCCAGGACAAAGTCTACTCTGACCAGACGGCATGTCAGTCTTCACAGGAAGCATAGCTGATGAAACATGTTTATAGATAAATTAATAATACTTCTCAAGTGTCCTGCTATTTCAAATCCTACCTTCTCACAGTTTTCAGTGCAGTAATTTTTATGTCCTTTTGTTCATATTACATGTGTTTTGCATTATTAAACACACACTTGACCAGCAAATAAAATCTATATTAATGATATTCTTCAAAGAAAGAAATATTGAAAATTTGTTTAGATTAAAAAATGCATTTCAAATATGCATGACTATCAAATGGGTTATTTGAATTATCTATTATCATTTCAGGTCAGTAAGACTATATTTTTGTGTGTATTGTAAGTATTGACAAAACAAAATATCTAAAAGAATTGCCTCATAAGTGGCAAGATCATACTCTGTGTAGGTAATGTGTCTAATATGTACTAACACCACACATTTGTATATAGCATCTTTGGTGAGCTTCAATATCTCATTACATAATTTTTTTATTATAGCAATAGAGCTTGCAATATGTCTAGCAGTTTTCCTATATTTTAAAGACAATATGGTCACATAAAAAAGCAATGATATTTGTATTTCTTGTCATTGTTTTATTTTGTCTAAATTAAGCACATCATTGTAAGTAAAGGTTTAATAACATTAGCATAACTTAAGAACAGTTACAGTTTTCACAAATCATTACCATGTAATAAAGTTGAGATAAAACCTAAGTTGTACTTTTTTTTTTTATGTTATCTTTGCGTTATAAATTTCTTAAGGTGAATTTCTTCTTGTTCACTTTTCTTACTATCATAACACTATCACATAGACAGCAGTAATGTTAAAGAATAAATGCAGATTAAACTGAGAAGAGAGAGCACAAATTACAATGAAAGGAGTGCAAAGACAACATGTTAATGTTTGTCACTTTCACTTATGGTTTTTCTTTTATTATAAACATTTTGCAAATGCACTAACTGGACTCAAAACTTGACTTACATGCTATAAGTTAAATTTCACAATAAGGATTTTATTTGAAAAATTAATATCTATTAATTAGAAGTGAGACATCCCAAAGGAGCTAAAGTTCACATTATAAAGTTTGAATGAAACTGACAAAGTAAATGTGATGGACTTAAATCATTGCACCATCTCTAGAATACTGGCAGTGAGATGAATGAAACAGTTTTACCAGAACTTGAGATAAAGTAAAAACGTTTCTGTTTTGTTCAATTTATAACAATGTTACAATTAGTAATGAAACTTTACCTAATGTGTTGGAGAAAAATTAATCAAACTGTTTTATAATTTCACACATATATAATGTTTTGTTTAGAAAATAGGTTGTGACTTTTACAGTTGTAATTTATGTGCAGTATTGCAAATAATTATGGGCACTATAAGAAATAATGGGAGTGAAGTCCCTTTTTTGTGTGAAAATAAAATCAGGAAACAGGAAGTCAAGAAACAGTAATTATATAATGCAAAACTATTAATAAAACAAATGAGGGTTACAGATATCACAAACTTACCAAGTGCATCTAATACTCCCCACTTTTCTGTGCTTTCAAAGGAGTTTCATTGAAATTTTATGAAAAATGAGCAGTTTGTTAACATTTATACAAAGAGATTATCAAATATTAACTTTCATGTAATAAGTCTGTTACTTACTTTTTGCATCTATGAGACGCTCTTTAGGAGACAGATCAGAGGATGACAGCTGTTCCTTCACTTTTGCTATGTCTTTAGGATGTAAAATATCAAACCAACTTTGACCCAAAAGATCTCCCTACGATAACAAAGATGAAAGGTATGAAGAATGTTTTGACAAGTTCCAAGCATGTTAGTAAGTTTCTGAACTACTTAAACAATAAATATATTAGATTTTAACATAGGAACGTCAAGAACACAAGTGTTAAATGAAAATTACCTTTTCTTACACCTGTGTTATGACTGGTAACAGCAGTTGATGATTACACTAATGGGTCAAATTTTAAGGCAGACTAAAATTTATGATCTTATTGTAACACAAATAACAACACTTTATTCTCTTTTTCTTGATAATTATGTGCATTTTACAAAAATGTTTGGACATTATACTTAAGTTTCTGTGTGTGTTTATTTCTCTATTATCTGTTAAGCTGAAGGAATCTGGTCTGAATAAATATATAATGGTCAACTAACATTTTCTATTAGTATTTAAGATAGGGTTAAACAAGTTTAAATATATTTTGCACTTCATTCTATGCTGCCCTGTTTTTTTTAATACTGTCTTTTTGCATGAAAATTACACTTCTCTTGTCCTTCAGGAAGATTTTCACTTGTTAGTAATCCTTTATAATTAGTTGTTTTTAACTACAGAAAATTATATAGATTACAGGTCATACCTGGGAGTAGTTGAGAATCTGGGATACTGATTCAGAAACAAACAAAATACGCCCTCTGTCACAGCTAACAACAAATAAAAATCCTTCAGCAGCCTAGAACATAAAGTTAATCGGTGTTACAATTTCCCCCTTTTGGCAGTTAAAGTGTAGGGTCTGATTTAAAATTTAAACTTCCAATAGCAGTCAACATGTAATTGGTGTATTATAAAAATGAAATTAGAACTAATGATGTCAGTGATGTGATTGAAAATAAATCAGCTCTGTCATTTAATAAATAAATAAAATATAGTTAAAATATGTTTTTATTAGCAAGATAAAAAACCTGCTAAAAAGAACACAAAGTTTAAACAAGAAAGTCATCTTAGGTCTACAAGTACTTCAGGCACTGATACAATAGCTACTTATGTGTTCTAGTTTATATATGCTATCTAACACTAGTGTAATAGTGTTTTAAACCATTGTTTCTCAATTGGAGGCCTGCAGGTTATATCAGACCCTTGAAAGCCTAATACTATGCCTGGAAGCTTAGTGCTCAGTGTTGCAGTACCAACAAAATACAAACTAAAATCCTGTCAGGACAATATGTGAAACATCTTATGGTATCTTTTTGACCTAGAGGTCTCTTAACAGCTAAAAGTGGCAATAATTAAGTTAAGGTTTCACAGAGTTTAAGACAAGAAAGTTAGAAATAGGTGTGTTTTAATCTATAGTGCAGTATACAATATAAAATATGAATCAGCTAGTGATGGACTCTCTGGTAAATAATGATCCAATCAAATTTAGTTTTAGTGTTTACTTTTTAAAGTAAAGTGCTTAGTATTTCATAGATTAGCAACATTACATCAAAATAATACTGATGACACTCATTAACAAATCTTTCCTTACTGGCCTCATACAAACTTCTGATAAGAAAATAATGTAAGCTATTGATATATAGTTCATGTCTCTCCAGCATAAGACATGAATTATCACAGTTAATATTTTCTTTGAATAAAATTAATAATTCTCTAGCTCTGATTGCTTACAATCATTAAATGGTAATACTGTTTCCTAAAGAGCTTTTACAAAAATAACTAAAACAAATCTATACAATATATTAAAAAAAAGACATTTACACATTTTTAAAATAAAACTGTATTCCTGATGCACATTTTTAGAGATCAACTAATTTTGAAACTTTAACCTTCTATTGCACAAATTATGAAAACATAATAGGGAAAAATATTTTTATGAAATATATTTTGTTAGGTTATAAATGAATATGTTACCTAGAGGTAACATTGCTCAATTGAGAAGCACTTGAAAATAATTCCATTGTTTATTTAAATTTAACTGAAAGTAAGAGTATTCACCTACAGAATTAAAGCATTTGTACAGGTATCATGAAACAAAAGGTAGATTCGTTATCTGTGCATTACAATGTGAATCAGAGGGTTAAGGTTGAATGGAATTCTACATATACAAATTTAATTGCAAGATAATACTTCATATACAACATCAGTGTTTTGAAATTCATTCTATAACAGCCTGGAATATCTCCGAATAATTATATAAAATGCAGATTTAACACTCAATAGTTTCTTTTCTCACAAATACAAATAAGGAAGATTTTAATTTATTTTTGACACAACATCACTTGTAATATCTCAAGGTGTTTGTTGTTTTTGTGTTTTTGTTTGTTACAAGAACAAATTCTGAATTCACTATAACTCTAAGCAATGATGAATAATGATGGCCTAGGTTCACTTTAATATTTGTGGTACCTACAAATTATACAGATTTCACTTTGATAATTAATGTTTATTTAAAATAAAATAAAAATAATTTTCTGAGTTGAACCACATATTTCAAGATATAATAAATACTTACCTCTAAAATAAGATATTTTAATTCCTCATCTGAGAGAAAAGATGGTTTGTAATGGCCTTCGGTATAAGAATTTATGGATCCTGTAACAGCATAATAAAAAGATTGTAAACTAAATTCTTGTTGCTTATAATAGTTTACAATGAATTACAATGGAACACCGTTAAGCCGCGGTATTTGGGAGGTCAACCTGCTTAACCGCGACTTAAACCTTTGTGACTGAAAAGCCGAAGTCGCCAACAGCTCCGCCGAGGAGCCTCATCCGGGCCATTGCGTGATCATTATATCGGATTATCGAGTTAAAAATAATACTTTAATTATTGATCACGGATTTACCGCGGATTAACTTTAATGTATGGAGAAATGTAATTCGGTAACAATGGCGGCCTCCATAAAGCTGACATAGAGAGCGGATAAGGTAGATTAACGGTCGATTTCTATTGTAATATATTTTATTTATTTCCCAAATTAAAGCACATCCTTTTTAAATATCCCCTTGAAGTTATAAAGCCAGGATTAAATTCGTAAGCCGTGTTTTTACACGTTCTTAAATTAGCGATGATCCGCGATAATCCTCGCTCACAAGACTTGCTACAGCGGCTTAAGCGATTTCACGGTTTACTGGTCCGCGGCTTAATGGCGCTCCACTGTACTTATAGGTTTGTACTTATAAATTATATTCTACTTCCACAAAGTTGATAGTAAGCTCTACCACTCTCAGGTTTACATTCACGAGATTTAATTTGGCAAAAGACAAATAGGTGTGAACTTAACACAGTGACCAATATAAATCAAAATGCATTGTCCGTAAGGCTCACATAACAAGAAACTATAGAATTATTACCAGTAAATAAGATAAACAAGGTAGCTTACAAGTACATTTAATTTACTATTATAAACAGTGTGACAGTAAAGTATATGTTAGTAAAATCTTAATTGTAATTTCATGTCTTTATGACTTGTTTGTTTGAGTTTCGCACAAAGCTACTCGAGGGCTATCTGTGCTAGCCATCTCTAATTTAGCAGTGTAAGACTAGAGGGAAGGCAGCTAGTCATCACCACCCACCGCCAACTCTTGGGCTACTCTTTTACCAACGAATAGTGGGATTGACTGTAACATTATACGCCCCCACGGCTGGGAGGGCGAGCATGTTTAGCGCGACGCGGGCGCGAACCCGCGACCCTCAGATTACGAGTCACACGCCTTACGCGCTTGGCCATGACAGGCCATGGTCTTTATAGCAACATAAGATAATTATAAAATCGGAAAAATCTTTAATCAAAAATAATTGTTACTTTTATCCTTGTGCTAATGTTTTATTTTATTTAGTATTTCTAGTAATTTCTGCGTAATTCAAAATTTAACCTCTATTCTTAAAACTCCTGCTGTCGGTGGCAGTATGATAGCACTACTGGAATGATAAATATTTTTTAATGGTATTTAGTGTTATTTTTTAAATCTGACACATCAGTCCTCCTAAACCTATATGAGAGAAAGTTAAAATATACCTGGTTTAACAAATTCCTATTTCCATACTGATTATAATAATGAGCTTTGCTTTGGCATTGACTAAACGCGTACTGTTCTCAGACACTTACTTTCGGGCATCTTGTTGAAAATATTCATCGTGAGGTGAACTAGGAAAATTATTTTAAATATATATATATATATACACTCGTTATTATTATTATATTATTCAGCTAGCTTTAATTCTTGGCTGGTTGAAGAACAATAATGCCCCTGGACCAAATAATATTTCCCCAATGGTTTTGAAGGAGGTTAAAAACTGGATATGTAAACCTCTTGCTAGTTTTTTGTTTTTTTTAATCAGCCCTTGCATAGTGGGCAAGTACCAGCGGGTTGGAAATTAGAATTCCGCTTTTCAAAAGAAGTGGTTAAAATTGCCCCAGTAATTATTTGCGATAATCAGTGCAATGGGGCAATATGTCAATATGCAGTTTAACCCTTCGACTGGGAGCCCCTCAACCTTACCCTGTGTGGGTGTCTATTCCTCCATCGATTTATTCTAACTGCTGTATTGTGGGTGACAGAAGTGGCACATGGGATTGTTCCAATTCTGTCCTTGGCCACCCTTCCTTCTCTCTTCCTACAGGAATGTTATTGTCATTTGGCCTGTTTCATGGTTGGAGGAGTTGATTGTGATAGACATCTTTTCAATAACAAATGTCAAATACTCGGACTGATAGCTTAGAGCTAATCCTTGTGCGATACCAGGGATCTGAAATAGTTCTTAATTGCCTGGTTATTAGGTTTGATGTGAAGATAGTATCCTACTTGATGTAACTCATCGAGTATGGTTCACTGCATCCTAGCCATTCTACATATTCTTGCTTACCCACTTTTCGCACTCAGGGATTGTGTTGCAATATATTTGTCTGGTTATGATCGCTTTCTTATCTTGTCTCTCCCACTCGGATGGGCTCCTATAATTTTCTTCCATTTCATCTTATACATTGCTGGCCAAAATCTTAAGGCCAACGAACATAAAGAAAAAATATGCATTTTGCGTTGTTAGACTCAACCACTTATTTGAGTAGAGCTTCCAAAGATGACAATAAGAAAAGGGAAAATAAAAATAAAAAACTTTTTAGTATTTAATAGGGAAAATGTGAACACTATGAAATTAGCGTAAATACTAGCTGATTAAAAGTTTAAGACCATACTGAAACGAAGCGTTAATCGGTAAATACGTAACGAAATTTATTAATTTGTGTTCAAGCATTAGCATTGTCAACATCTCCAACTGACATCTCCTGTATTACATTAGGTAAAAACATGGCAAAGGCTAAAACGTTGACAGAGTTTGAACGTAGCAGAATTCTCTCTCTCAACGTGCCATCGCTGGTGAGATTGGGCGTAGTAAAACTGCTGTTGCAAATTTCTTTAAAAAACCTGAGGGATACAGAACGAGAATTTCAAGTGGTCGGCCCAAGAAAATTTCGCCGGTGTTGAGCAGGAGAATTCGACGGGTTGATCGGCAAGACACCAGCCGATGGTAGAAACAGATTAAGACCCTTACGGACGCAGAATGCAACTCAAGAACAATAAGACGGCATCTTTGAGAGAAAGGCTTTAAAAACCGTAAATGTCTTCAAAGGCCACACCTCCTTCCACACCACGAAACATCTCGGTTAAACTTTGTTGAAAAGCACCAAACATGGGACGTAGAAAAGTGGACGAAGGTTTTATTCTCTGATGAAAAACAATTTAACCTGGATGGTCCAGAAGTCTTCCAACGTTACTGGCACGATAAGGATATCCCACCGAAGACGTTTTCTACACGACACAGTGGAGGAGGTTCCATCATGATCTGGGGTGCTTTCTCCTTCCATGAAACAATGGAGCTTCAAGTTATACAGGGGCGTCAAACAGCAACTGGCTACATTGGCATGTTGGAGAGAGCATCTCTATTGACTGAAGGACCTCGCATGTGTGGAAATGACCGGATCTTTCAGCAGGACAATGCTTCAATCCACAATGCCAGCAGTACAAAGAACCTTTTCATGGCGAATAACGTGATTCTTTTGGACCATACAGCGTGTTCGCTCGAACTGAACCCCATTGAAAATGTTTGGGAGTGGGTGGCAAGGGAAGTCTATAGAAATAGATGTCAATTCCAAAAAGTGCATGATCTTCGTGAAGCCATCTTCACCACTTGGAATAACATACCAGTCATCCTTCTGCAAACGCTTATATCGATCATGCCAAAGCGAATGTTTAAAGTTATTCGCAATGACAGCCGTGCAACTCACTTCTGAGACCTCTTTTTGAGCATTTCATACCCTGTTTAGGACTTCTTTTTTGGTATGGTCTTAAACTTTTGACCAGCTAGTATTTAGTCTAATTTCATAGTGTTCACATTTTCCATATTAAATGCTAAAAAAGGTTTTTTTATTTTTACTTTCCCTTTTCTTATTTTCATCTTTCGAAGCTCTACTCAAATAAGTGGTTGAGTCTAACAACGCAAAATGCAAGTTTTTTCTTTATGTTCATTGGCCTTAAGACTTTGCCCAGCAATGTATATTCCATACAGGGTTAAAGAGCATACTTGGTTCAGAAGTAGTGCAGTTGCCCTGTTAAAATCATTTGATCTGACTCTCATCTAAGAAAGGTTTCCTTTGTATGCTTCGGGAAGTACACGTGTTCTTCCCACGCACTAGTCCTTTGTAATGAATGTAGAGTTCTAGCTAATTTTGAAATCGGATAGTACGATATTGAAGGTTGTAAGTTTCCTATGTATTTCCGATAGGTGCTTCTCTCCTTTCGTACTCTCCACCCTTCTTCTTCTTCTTCACACACTTCCAGTACTTTTGTTTTCTGCCAAACGTTTTTTTTCCGAAGTGATAGTTCAGTAGAGGCACATAAAGGGAGTTACATGCGTCACGTGAGTGAACTATGCTCGTATTGGTGGAGAGGTGGTGCGTGATGATTTACATGAGGCGTGTTGGATTCACTTAATTCCAATAGGGGAAACGGAATGTCTGTGGCAGGCATAAAGAAAAAGTTCGCATTTAGGGGCAGCAATGAACAAGAAAAGCTAATCTTGTGAGGGAGAGTACCTACTGAAAATATATTTCCAGTATAGCAAAAGACACCACTGTATTCACTCAACCACAGAAAGAACTCCCACAGTGACAAGACGACAGATAACGATATGGGACAAAATCCATCCCATCTGTATGCAATGACTCTCAGAACTGAAAATCAGTATGGTTTGGGTTGTTTTGAATTTCGCTCAAAGCTACACAAGGGCTATCTGCGATAGCTGTCACTAATTTAGCAGTGTAAGACTATAGGGAAGGCAGCTAGTCATCACCACCCACCGCCAATTCTTGGGCTACTCTTTTACCAACAAATAGTGGGATTGACCGTAACATAATAACGCTCCCACGGCTGAAAAGGCGAGCATGTTTGATGCAACGGGGATTTGAACCGCGACCCTCAGATTACGAGTGAATACCTTAACCAACCTGGCCATGCTCGGCCATGGCTTGATGAATAGACAGTTTAGTGTATTGTTTTATTTGTGTATTATGATAATTCAAAATACTTCATATTCCAGAAAAGGGGCAATTGTTGAAAGTTATATTTCTAATATTTTAATTTAGATGTTTGTATGATAGAGGGAGCTAATCATAATGATGACGTAATATATCTAGAAATTTAGATATTTCGTGCGTCATATGGAAAGAACAGTAACATTTAAGTATATGAATAAATGATTTAGTTACTAATCTTTAAATGGTTCAGTTTAGTGTTAATTGTGCATTCGTTCAATTACTCAATCGATTTACAAGGAAATTTTGAGAAATAATTTGTGAGTTGGGCATCCATAATTGTCACACTCACTATTTAAACGTTGTGAGCTTCGGCTTATAACCTATGTAAAAAATAAATGTAGTCTGTGGGAAACACTATCGAAGATGTAAGTTAATTCGTTATCGTTACTTGGACTGGACTATTGAAACTGTAGCACTATTTTTTTTATCAATTCAGTTTTCAAATTCTATGTTTGTGCACCCTTGTATTATTCTGTTGTTTAAATGATCCTACGAATAAAGTTAAAAGAACAGAAGAGCAATATTTATACAATATAATTACTGCAATGCCTTTTAATAATGAATTATATTAAAATATTAAGTGTAGTTCAAATATTAAAGGTTAGTGTGGCTGGAGTGTGAACTCAATGGTTCCAAGTTCGTATCCTGTAACAACGAAAACTTCCGCACTTTCAGGCTACGAGTCTATAATATTGATGGACAAATTTTATTATTTCATAAGACAAGGTAAGCCCGAGAGATAGTGGTGGATAGTTTAAACCAGTTGTTTTCACTGAGATCCGTAAATTCAAAATTAGCAATGTCTACGAGCAGAACTGTGTAGTTGGTAAAACAACAAACAAATTATATGCAAATATCTTCTTCAAAGTACCATCAACTTTTATTATTTTCACTAAACAGAAAAATTAGTAAATGTTTATTTTTATCTTTTTTTTTTTTTGCTTACAAAAAGATTGTTTATTTTGATCAAAACATCTTCTGTCTCCTTTATAAAGGCCCGGCACGGCCAGGTGAGTTAAGGTATTCGAGTCGTAATCCGAGGGTAGCGGGTTCGAACCCCCGTTGCACCAAACATGCTCGCCCTTTCAGTCGTGGGAGCGTTATAATGTTACGGCCAATCCTACTATTCGTTGGTAAAAGAGTAGCCCAAAAGTTGGCGGTGGGTGGTGATGACTAGCTGCTTTCTCTCTAGTCTTACACTGCTAAATTAGGGACGCCTAGTGCAGATAGCTCTCGTGTAGCTTTGTGCGAAATTCAAAAGCATACAAACTCATTCGTAACCATATTAAGTAATTATTTAAATCGATCACGTGGACAAGTAGCGAATTGAGAAAAGCAAAACACCTACCTCGTAATGTCTTCATGTGTTGGACTGCCATCCGAAGAACTGTTAACTTGTCCAACTTACGAGACATAGCATTACACATGGGGACCATTGAGGAAAGCTCTGAAATATATGTGTTCATCTTGTCTCTTCGTCGTTTCTCAATTTCACTGTGATTGTGCCTATGATTTTAAAATGTAAACAAGTTTGAGAAATATACAACGTTCGTGTGAATTCTTGTGTTGAACAGGTAAATTTCATTGATACATATAACAATTAAAATAGAGAAATTTTATATTTTCATGGGAGTAAATTAATTCTAGAGAAATGAAAAATACAACATACAATTAAATTCGAAATGCAACACATAAAAATAACAATAACCAGACAGTTTAGTATTATTGAAATCAAGTTAATTTCAAATACATATTTATGTACATTTTTTCCTGAACCACAAAAGCTTTCTATCACGTTATAATGCGATAATATAAAATAATTTTGTTTGTTTTTTAAATGCATGTCATTTGTGGAAAAACATAATTTTCAAAGCACAATAATAGTATATGACAGTACTAACTGTGAGTTGAATTGAATAAGGCTTCAAGATTCAGATATAATATTCTGGCCCATAAGGGTCACATAGGATCTCGTTAAATTTAGTTACATGTTTAACCATCAGTTACCAGAAATTTCGACTGTTCTTTTTGTAACAATGCTTACTGATCACAAGCCAACTATCTTATGTATACAATGTCTTAGCACTTGCAAATCGACATCTATTAAAAGAATAACATAGTAGCTAAAAATTTACCAAAGCTAGATACATTGAATAATGTAACTTTTACACACTTTTTTGTTTGTTCACTTTCCAGCTTCTGAACTTTCATGTCTTTTTCTTCTGCATCACTGGAAGTGCTGAGAAAAACATAAAAAAACATATATATATTAGATTACCCATATTATTTAAATGTTTTGCAAGAATGTTTTCCTTACCGATTTAGAAATCCGAAGGTCGCAGGTTCGAATCCCCGTCACACCAAACATGCTTGCCCTTTCAGCTGTGAGGGCGTTATAATGTTACAGTCAATCCCATTATTCGTTGGTACAAGGGTAACCCAGAGTTGGCTGTGGGTGGTGATAACTAGCTGCCTTCCCTCTGCTCTCACACTACTAAATTAGAAACGGCTAGCGCAGATAGCCATCGTGTAGCTTTGCGCGAAATTCAAAAACAAACAAACCCTTTAGTCTTACACAGCTAAATTAGGGACAACTAGCGCAGGTAGCCCTAACTTAGAATTTAAGAAGCATAAAATAATTTAACAGGACTGAAAATTCTAGAAAAAATATCGCATTGCATTCTCATTTATTGTGTTTAGAATTATACACTGATTTAAAAATGATTTGGCATTGGAAACATGACGAACTCCTTTTAGAAAACTTTAAAAAGTGTTTAAGAATATTGAAGAACAGTCGTCTCTTTGGCATATGTATCTTAGTATAAAATGAACCAACTTGAAGGAGCTTAGGTTGACCATCATGGTAGAGCTCTGGATTTCGGAGCTGGCGTGTGAGGTTAGAATCTATGCCAAACACAAGTATTGCCTACAGTATGAGAGTGTCAGTCAATCTCTTACACTCGATAGTAGATGACTAACTGTTTCTCTTCTAGTCCATGTAGTTCAAAATTAGTGAAGATGTGCCTTTAAAGCAAAACCACATTGAACTATCGGGTGTGTCTACTGCGAGGAATCGAACCCTGAATTTTAACGAGCGAGTCAGTAAAACTACCAATGTTCCACTGGTATGGCGACACATACCATTAGTACTTTGTCATGTGTATAGTTGTCAATTAACAAACAACAAATAAACATTAGGTACAAGATATATACTGTCACTTTTAATATTTGTTCCTATGGTTTAATGTGTTTTTTTTTGTAAGCCAGTAGTAGTAATGTGAAACGGGCACGAATCGAAAGGTTTAAAATGAGCAGAGAAAACGGCCAGTTATTTAACTCTGCGCAACGTGTACGGAGGATTAGTGGAGGTAAATAATATTGACAATGTTTCAGATGAACCTAAGACTCAACAGAGAATTCGAAATGGTGTTAAGGTTTTCACGAGCATCACACACTGGCACAGAGTTTTATTTTTACATGATAATCGCTAACTATCGGATTTATATTTAAACCTAAACGTTCATTCTAGTTCTCTTTATTCGATCTTCAAGTGTTAATAAATGTTCAAAGGCTAGTAACACTCTTTTTACGCAAACATTTAATTCACCATACCATTGAACACATGAGCGCGGCATGGCAAAACGTGTTAAAGCGTTCGACTCGTAATCCGAGGGTCGTGGGTTCGAATCCCGGTCGCACCAAATATGCTCGCCCTCCCAGCTGTGGGGGCGTTATAATGTGACGGTCAATCTCACTATTCGTTGGTAAAAGAGTATCCCAAGAGTTGGCGGTGGGTGGTGATGACTAGTTGCCTTCCCTCTAGTCTTACACTGTCGAGTAGCTTTGCGCGAAATTCGAAAACACACACCATCAAACACCAGTGATTCACCCCAAGGTAAAAAGACAAGCATCCAGATATGTAAATATGACCTACTTAAGAAAACAAGAAACAGGTTATGTCTACATATTATTCATTATGGTAATCAGATATTTCTGCAAAAGTTCAGTGAGTGTGCTGAATGTAAGTTGCCATAAAGAGAAAAGAACATGTTGCAATTTATATTACCAGGACTTTTAAATAAGCATTTGTCCAAAAATATTACTAGCAAGTGAAGCATCACTTTTTCTACGTATTATATCAGCTTTGGACGAATTTTTGTTGGGTTTTGTTGTTTGCACAGGATAGTTTGGTTTGTTTTGAATTTCACGCAAAGCTACACGAGGGCCATCTGCTCTAGCCGTTCCTAATTTAGCAGTGTAAGAGTAGAGGGAAGGCAACTTGTCATCACAACCCACTGCCAACTCTTGGGCTACTCTTTTACCAACGAATAGTGGGATTGACCACTACATTATAACGTTCGCCGACTGAAAGTATATTTGGTGTGACGGGGATTCGAACCCGCAACCCTCAGATTGCGAGCTGAACTCCTGAACCACTTGGCCATGCCGAACCTCACACTAAAAGATATTTTGAAAACACAGTAGTTATATTATAGTCACCACTGAAGCAAAGTTAGGAGATTACGTTGTTAGTTTTTAAAATATAATTCTTATTTCTAAATACGTTTATCAGTATCATTAACTGAGAAATTTTTAAGCCTAATCGAAACAGCGTAGAAAATGGTCCTGAGTTGTTTATTTTTTCTCAAGTATAATGTTTTAGCTCGTAGTCCCATCTGTTAACCGATTTGAAATCTAATTAAAGCCTCAGCCACTGAGAAGTCTCTGTGTTGTTGTTGTTGTTTTTTTACACCAAAAAATAAATTACAATAAATAAAGCTTTTAACTCAGAAGTTTTCAAACTGTGTCGCGAGTTTCACCAAACAAAGAACGCCCGGCACTTGACTCGTAATCCAAGGATCGCGGGTTCGAATCTCCGTCACACCAAACATGCTCGCCTTTTCAGCCGTGAGGGCGAAATAATGTGATGGTCAATCCCACTATTCGTTTGTAAAAGAGTAGCCCAAGAGTTGGCGGAGTGTGGTGATGATTAGTTGCCTTTCTTCTAATATTAAACTGGTAAATTAGGGACGGCTAGCAGAGGTAGCCCTCGAGTAGCTTCGCGCGAAATTCAAAACAAACCAAACCAAACGAAAAATAATTAAAACCATTAACAAAAGTATACAAATGAACGACATATGGCAGCAGGAGTATCGCGTAAATCAAAGTAAAAGGTCAGTGAAAATCGTTTGGAAAACAATAATGTTAACTGCTGTCGGTCCAAGCCTAATCGACGAACTCTGACAATGAACAAAAGTGGCCAAGAGATTTTTGGTAAAAATATGAAAAACTGAAAAAGAAAACCACCAAAAACATCTTAAATGCTCTTTTTATGTCAAATTTATTTCATCGCCAAATATACTCGCCCTTCCAGCAGTGGGGGCATTATAATGTGACGATCAATCCCTCTATTCGTTGGTGAAAGAGTAGCCCAAGAGTTGGTGGTGGATGGTGATTACTAGCTGCCTTCTCTCTTCTAGTCTTACACTGCTAAATTAGGAACGGCGAGCGCAGATAGCCCTCGAGTAGCTTTGCGCGAAATTCAAAACAAAGAAGCAAACAAACAACTGAAAACTGCAACAATATACTATCATTAGACATTAACTTTGTTTTTTTTTGTAGTTGTGCAGGTTCAGTGACATAAAAATGAAACAGATTTGGGAACAGGTTAAAAAATCACTCAGTATAAATCCAAACTTTTAGGACAATTATTTAATAACTTGAGAACTCATGAATTATGTCACCAAATATGGAAAACGAATCTTCAAAAGAAGTGTTTTTTGTTTAAACTTTTCAGCAAATTTGCTGAGTGACTAAATCACTAAACGTCCTACGTATTATTACTCTAAATACTTATATTACAAAGACGGATTAGTGGCCATTTCAGTTTTTTGTTCATGATGTCGGAAAAATACGTATGTTTAAGAAGTTTTAATACAAAATGATAAAAACCCTAAAACTCGAGTGCTTTCAAAATATGATCCTTTTGTCTTCCGAGGTTTATCGTTTTATGTTGAGTTTATTGTTGTTGTTGTTGCTGATGGATTTCGCGTAGAGCTGCATGAAATGATAGACTATAGAGAAGGCAGTTAGTCAACACTAGTTATCACCAGTTTTTGGGCTATCAGACCGAAGAGTGGCGTTTCACAGAAGCGTCATTTTTTATTGGAGGTAACAGGACACAAACCACAGAGTCTCAGCTTCACATTCCGAAACGCGAACTTGGTGGAGGGAGGTGTTGACTAACGTCCTTCTCTCTCGATCTGTCACTTAAAGGAACAATATAAATGCTCATTTTATACAAAATTTATATGCCCAAGTTATGACGTGTGATTTTCAATCAATAAAAGTCTGTCTTTCCTTAAGTTTCAAGTAATATTTGTGATTGGAATCGGAGAATATAATTAAGATAGCCACAACACCGTGTACGGCAGCCATTTGAAAATTACCTACGGAGAGGTACGTGTGTGTGTTTTCTTATAGCAAAGCCACATAACGCTATCTACGGAGTCTACAGAGAGGAATAGAACCCCTGACTTTAGCGTTATAAACCCTTAGACTTACCGCTGTACCAGCGGTGGACTTTATGGAAAGGAAGAAGAACAGTAGCTAAGTGATCGTTAACGATATTTAAAACTGTCACGAGGGCACAAAACTTGAGTTTTTCTCGTGACCCTCCGCCCTATTCTCTGAAAGAATATATAAAATAGCTATGTATTTGTAAAGATATAATATTAGACATTATTTTTTATAAACAGTGTATTTGGAAACAGAAAAGAAACATTTGAGTCCACAAAATTTGTCATTGTTACAGCTAATCAATACGTTTGTAAATTATTTATTTATTTATAACAAATAACGTTCTTTCAACATTTTATGACAAGCATAGACAGGCTTTCTGTTTACTTCTCTCTTATCTGCTGTACGCTCGTGAAAATGTCGAAGTTTCCCCTGATTACTCACGAACAAATAAGTCAATAAGGTTTAAACGTTTATGTGCTGTTACAATTATTCATTTTTAACAATACAAATAACCAACAATGTAATTCAATAGAAATAATTATAAAATAGGACGACAAAGGTTCAGCTCCTAAAAATAATAATACATTTTTCTCAGATAAAACACCATATCACGTTTCCTTATAACGATTTTTTAAAGAGTGTTTCAGATATTTTCGGAAAGCTATGCACCTACATCCCTGATTGTGAAATGATAGAGTAAACAGAAGGGAATAATGTGATTAATGCTTTACCAAATGATCCTTCAACAACCACTAGCAAAGTCCCTTTTTAACAACTAAAACTGTAATAAAATATGCAAGGAAACATAACACCCAGACTGTTATTTATTCAATATTAAACATTTTGCCAAAATATATTTGGTGCACAGTTTTAATGTTGTAAACACTTTCTCTTCTTTAATTAGTTTTTTTGTTTTTATAAAATGTCTTTTATTTTATACCTGATACACTCAATTAACAGAAAATAAAATATGTCCTTTATCCAGGTGGTCATCACTAATAGTAACAATACAGTCGTGAGACGTCAACTGTGTGCTACTTTGAGCGAAAAGTATATATATAATGCAACATCAGTAAATTAATGGTTTGGTGATTTATTTCAACAGAGGACTATAGAAGAATTGCAAATTCTGTTCTAAATCTCGTTAGAATGATTTCTTTCGCTCACTGGAGACTCCATACACACTTGATGTCTTCTAACGTCGTTCTTGAATAATCGGATTTTGTTCATTATACATACTTTAATTTAATAGTTCCACTAAAATAGGAGATAGAGTGTTATATGTCATGTTATCATTTCATTTACTAGACTCGATAAGAACGACAAATGAAATAGACAAAGTTCAGTCACATTTGTCAAGCAAGAGCACACAGACAGATGGCAGTCGGTGTATATTGATTTTTACCACTTCTACTTTTACGCCAATTAAAAACATGATGGTTTTATTTCACTTTTTTATTTCATAGGATATTTCGTTTTTTCTACATTTTAGAAAGCACTAAAGTTCGTAACAACAACAACAAAAAGGAAATACCGATGCAATGACCTTCGAACATTTTTTGCAAAGCAAGAACATTTCGAAAGTTGCTTCAAGATGCGCAGGGTACTCCACTTGCAACCTGCGCATCGCAAGTTCGAATTCCGTCACCAAACATGCTTACGATTTTAGTCGTGAGGTGTTACATGATGGTAATTTCCATGATTGGTTGGTAAAGAGTAACCTATTAATTGGCGGTAGGTGGTGTTGAGCAGTTGCCTTCTCTCTTGTTTAAGGAGAGCTAGAGCAGATAATCGCCGAGTAGCTTCGCTCGAAATTCAAAACAAGGTGTTTAGAAATAATGTAATCTAGAACTCTACACATTTTAAACATTATTTTGGAATATACACCTTTAGAATTAATTTAGGCTATAATTTATAAATTCAGCATAAAATGAAAAAAATTGAAATTTATAGATAATTATATTAATTGCAATGCTTTCCAATGAACTGATATTACAGTGATCAATGCGAGAAATTTGTCAGCTGTTAGTTCAGTTTATTTACATCTACTTCGATATTTTTAAGTCGAATATAGAATAAATCATTAACTAAAAACAAAAGAGGTTCCTTTGTTTATTTGTTTGTTTTAGCACAAAACTGCACAATGGGTTACCTGCGCTCTGTCCACTGAAAGTAATAATTCCCTAGATTTTAGCGCTGTAAGTCTGCAGGCTTAATGCGGACCCACCAGGAAAAATCCAAAATAACCTTCAAAACCACTTAAAAAATACAGTCTTAAAGTTTTGAAATAAAAACTATCAGGGAATACTCTTCTCTAATTACGAATTGACAAACATTATATTATTATGTTTACATATACCACAATTCACTGCAAAGCACACCTGGTTTCTTTAACCCTCCCAGACACACGTGAACAGTAGTGACCACTAATCATATATCGCCACCACCAAATTACCCCTTTTTGCCTAGGCATTAATTGCCCTTAAAAGATACGATAAACATACGATCTGCATATTAATATCTTTACACACAAGCTAAATAGCTCTTTAATTATTTTTATATTGTATACTTTTGCATCGCCAAGCATCTATCGAGGACCCCCCCTAATTTCTGTTAAAAATCAAACAAACTTGTGGGTAAACAACATCCATACTGAAAATACTTTAATCTAATATCTGCAAGCTGGCATTAAGAAAACACTATTAAAGAGACATGGCTGAATTGCTACATTAATTGGATCTGAGGGACATTCAACACAGTAATTACAAGCAATATATACATAAGCGTGTAGAAGAAAATATGATAGATGTCAAGCATAAGGCAAAGACAAGCTTCAATCTATTTATCGTGATAACATTTTCATATATATTTATGAAAACCTTCCCAGCTTATGTTTTCAAGTATTTCCGGGCTCAATCTATGAATACATGATTTTAGTATTCCATTCAAACTGTATATCAATTTAAGGCAGACCAATTACTTTTAAGAAAAGTAAGTAAACAAGTAAAAGATACATTACTTTATTTTCTTATGGATTCAAGAAATGCGCATGCTCATGGGAAAATCTGCTGTAATTGGAGGAGTTTTCCGCCATTAGTAATATTTTAATGTACTTTTTATTAAAATTAAACATTCATTATTATTAATACTGTCATAACTTTCTTTGTACAACTTCATTGTTTTCAGAACTAATTATTTAGGAATACGAAAATCGTTGATAATAGTTTTTAATGCTGCTTTGAATCTACCTCAAACGTGTCAAGAGGGTGTCAGTTACAGGCAGCCCCCGTAGCAACCTACTTGTCTGCACACCCATACAAACACGTGTGCACGTGCCATAATAAGTACATACTGCTTAAACCACAGCCACAATTCTAAATTAACTGTCTGGCCAAAAGTTAAATGCTATGGAGCCTGTGACATGTCATTTATATTCCTGCAATTACATCCATAGTTTTTATATGTGCATTACAAGTTTTTGGTTCTTTGCACGTGATTAATCATTTAGGAAAAAATAAAGTTAGGAGGTAATGTAAAAAAACAAAACAAAAACACTCCTGTTACGAAATGGTTTTAAACATAGAATGGATTTGATACAAAATTCTAATGTTTTTGTTTTTTTTTAGTTTCGCGCAAAGTTACTCGAGGGCTATCTGCGTTAGCCGTCTCTAATTTAGCAATGTAAAACTAGAGGGAAGACAGCTAGTCATCACCACCCACCGCCAACTCTTGGGCTGCTCTTTTACCAATGAATAGTGGGATTGACCGTCACATTATAACAACCCCACAACTGAAAGAGCGAGCATGTTTGATGCGACGGGAATTCGAACCTGCGACCCTCGAATTACGAGTCGAACGCCTTAACCCACCTGGCCATTTATTTTAATCCATGATGACACAACTGCCTTCAAACATGTGGTCAGCTATCGATCAGTTACCTCTTTCCTTCTTTGTGGACCTGGCGATGACCGAAGAAGGTCGAAACGTTGTTCGCTCCTCTACATGGAGCTTTCTCTACCCATACCAGCCATTTTTACATACATATTTATTTATTTTGTTCAAGCGCAAAGATACCCAATAGTTTGTCTATTCTGTACTCGCCGAAAAAGTTCAAACCTCGAACTTATCGCTGAGCTACGAGATGGTGGCAAGGACAGCGCAGATAACCTATTGGGTATCTTTGTGCTTGAACAAAATAAATAAATCATTTTCATTTTTCCCGGCTCTTTCTGCAAAATAACAAATAGATCAAAGTAGCTTAAATTTAATACTTAGGCTGTGTGTGATGTATTACATCGAATTATGGAATTACTAAAGAGCTAGACAATCACATTATGATAATATACTGTTATTTTCTAACACAGATTTTGGAAGATAAAACGTATGTAGATGTGTGCAGGTAAGTTTATTCCAGCCAAAAATGTTTTAATATACTACCCTAACAAAAAAATAGCATCCACATCAAAACTGATGCTATGTACTTTTGAACAAGTATGTTTTACAGTTAAATCGAAAACACATACACCAAAGAAAATTCGATTCAAGTAACCAAAAAGAAATATTGCAGAAACAAATGGCTATTATATTTAATAAATAATTATTAGAAACACATGAACCAAAAGTATTTTGTTTTAATTAACGATATTTGTTTTTCGAGAATAAGCAATGGGTGCACATTTCATAAAGAAAGAGTTCAGATTAAACCTTACAGGTCACCGTTTCTTACATCTGTTTCTTTGTGGTAGTCCTGACTGTGAACCATTGCTCTGCAATCAAATTTCCAATGCAAAAGAATTTTATACTAAACATTTCAGTCTATGTTGTTCCCACTTTCTTTATATGACTTCCAAAGTCCATTAAATGGGTACGGATGGCCACTTCTAAAGGCCATTTGAGCAATTTAAACGTATAGACGTTCACAGGGAATATCCGTGAATGATATACCTGGAAGACTTCTTGTATTTGCATTTCGAGAAGGAGCTAATATGATAACTTATAAGTGTCTTACCAAAGGTCGTTAGAATAGTCATTGCCAAGGTTTCTGATATGTAAGTGTGTTACCAATGGTCTTTCGAAAGCCGCTGGTAAGGTTTCCGGTATGTGTGCTACCAGAGGTCGTTAGAATAGCCAATGGCAAGGCTTTTGATATGTATGTGTGTTACCAAATGTCATTAGAATAGCCATTGGTAAAGTTTCTGATATATAAGTGTGTTACCAAATGTCTTTAGATTAGCCATTGGTAAGGATTCTGATATGTTAGTCTGTTACCAAAGGTCATTTGAATAGTCATTTATAAGGTTTCTGATATGTAAGTGTGTTTACCAAAGGTCTTTAGGGTAGTCATTGATTAGGTTTTTGATATGTAAGTGTGTTACCAAAGGTCGTAAACAACCCTCTGTGTATCATGCTTTAAACAATTTAAAAAATGTTCCTTACTTTAAATCCATAATCTTCCTCTTACGGAGCGTATCCATATTCGGGCCCAGCCCCACATCTATATCCATTATGAATCTTTTTTCACTAAACAATAAGAAGAAAAGATGAAAAACATTATTTTTTGTTTAAAAATTATTACTTACAACAAAATCTAACACTTAGAAAAAATAGTGACTCAGTTTCCAAGAAGACAGACACTTGCGGTATTACATAGTGTGTACATATGATTACCAAAATAGAAAGAGACACAAGGTTAAAGAATCAGTTAAAATTTATGTAATTTGAACATTTAAAATACAAAGTGTTTAAAATAAGATAAGC